>NW_021385752.1:872801-913123 GCF_001605985.2 Dendrobium catenatum | reverse complement strand
GTCAAAATTTCACCAGATCAGTATGAAAATATCTATACAATCTCACCAATGTATTGGGTTAGCTATACTAGTTTTTATATATAATTTTTATTAACTATTTTAATTCTTATATTTAATTGTTTGCCAGCATTACAAGGTAAAGGATGTAAAATCAGTGTTGTTTCCTCGAGCATAGACTACAAAATCTGTTCAGTCAAGCAGTATTTATAATTATTCCAATTATTCACGGAGAGCACTGGACCCTTCAGCAGGTTACATAGCAGAAAAGGTGGGAATTTATGATTTCATTACCCAACCCTATGCATAGAAGTGTTGCTGTGAGATAGTGAGTTTTCTAACCTTGAACTGTTTACAATTTCGTGATTATTTTAAGTGACTTAATTCTATTCCATATATTGTTCAGATTGCAAGTTTAAATAAGGATTGTAAAAAAGCCTTCCGTCAAAATATCACTAAATGGAGTTTCTAAGACAATGAAGAAGGCGCAACTCAGACCAACAATACAGATTGTGGTATGTTCGTTTTGCAAATACTATGGACAATATTGTTCGATAAAAACAACTCCGGCTGGATGCAGAGAACGGATTGGTAAGAAAAAATGCCCAAATATAGAGCAAGAATTTGCATACGGATTGTTTTGGCTGCAATGAAATGAACTTTTAATATTTTAAATTTATGTACATAACTGGTATTTCCTTGTAATTAAGAAAGATTCTATTGTTGAATATAATGTTTCTCACCATTTGATCATTCATATAAATCGATTAGAGAAATTTATACTGAGGAATTTAAAATACGCACTCTATACGTGAACCATATGCGTTTCAGACGCAGCTCATACAACGTATATACGCAGACAACGGTTCATGGTTTTTTAATCAATAATCCAATTAATTCGAATGCAACTCCCTATCAATAAAACCAGCAAGGATCGTCTAATATAGGTTTTTCACCTTTGATCCTTATTCAAATCGATTAAGAATTATTTTCATTAAGGTTTTATGATATACGCAGCTTATACGCTTTGCGTACGCGAGTCAAACGCAGGACATACGCATTTCATACGAATAAGACAGTTCTTGGTTTTTTGATAAAAAAATTAAATTAATTAGGATTTAAATGTTTCGATGCATTCTTTCGGTATGAAACATTCAAATACTCATTTTTAGCATCGTTTTAAAAATGATTTGTATGAATTTCCCAATGAGACTTGATGGTTGTGTACACCCTTGTGCTACACAAGTGATGGTTCTTGGGTGTGGGTGTAATGCTCCTATAGTGGAGCATTCATTAGAGTATGTGGAGTGGAGTCAAATTAATTCGAATGCAACTCCCTATCAATAAAACCAGCAAGGATCTCTAATATAGGTTTTTCAACCTTTGATCCTTAATTCAATCGATTAAGAATGTTTTTATTAAGTTTTATGAATACGCAGCTTATACGCTTTGCGTACGCGAGTCAGACGCAGGCCATACGCATTTCATACGCATAAGGCAGTTCTTAGTTTTTTGATAAAAAAATCAAATTAATTAGGATTTAAATGATTCGATGCATTCTTTCGGTATGAAACATTCAAATACTCATTTTAGCATCGTTTTAAAATGATTTGTATGATCCTTGGTCTCGGTGTAATAGACAAAAAATTTAGAAGAATCACTAGACTCAAGCTCTACACTCATTACACTTACACCTTGTAGAAATTCTTGTTCAAAAAATGATATAGTTTCTTTTAAATAAATTGAGCAGCTTTCTTAATATTGAGCAGTTTTTTATTACAGGTTCTATTTCGGAGTGGCTGCATTTTAATCCTCATCCTGTTCATTCCGGCGCCAATTTCCTCATCAACTTCTCTAAACCCAAAAGCAATCAGTTAAAGAACTTGTGGGCTTAGAAATGCCATGACACACATTAATAGTAGACTCGCTACGTTGTGTGGATAGAATGTCCATGCTAAAATATCCTTATTGAAGGCATGTGACCACTTATTCCTTATCCTATAAAGATCCTGCAACCAAACATGATCTTGGAGGTTCCCTTGTATGATAATTCAGCCCATGCATTCTCAAACTCTCCTCAGAGTCACATATGCTCAAACACTTATTGAAGAGGCCTTTGACTTTGTTGTTGGTATTGTAGCACGATACTTTTGATAGAGCCTTTTTTCGGATATGCCATTGGCACAGTCTATGACGACTGTGAGGTAGTGCAACTTCTATGGCCCTAGCCATGCGCTGGTCTTGATTCTGTTTGATCTGTATATATTGTTATTGGCTGTTTATCACCCATCATTCGAACAAAAGTTGTAAACACCCACGTAAATGATTCAATTGTCTCTTCGGACAAGAAGGCCACCCCAAGCAAAATGTTTTGCCAATGATTGTTAACCCCGACAAATGGTGCGCATACCAAATTATACTTATTAAGCCTATAACTTGTATCAAAAATTACCACATCACCAAAGCAGTCATAATCTATCTTACCAATCGCATCAACCCAAAAAAAATTTAACAATCTATCAAATTCATCCTTCTGGACATCCCAAGAGAACATGTTATCATTAAGTTGTCGTTCTTTAAATAACTCAATCAAAGTATTAGTGTCCCCAAGTTCAATCTTAGCTCTTTTTATTTTTTGAATAAAGTTGTACGCATCCCTCCTTGTGAATCCAATATTTTCAACACCTCCAACTTCATCAGCAAGGAAGGAAAATGCATCAATTGTTCTTATCCCAGCATCTGTCATTGCTTTAAGAACAGAAGCTTTTTCATCACACATATTCCTGCATGATCTAAGAAGATGTCGGTCTTCTGCCTAGGCAAATCATGATTGTGATTTTCAATAAATTTTTTCACCTTCCAATATCCAGCTTCATCCACTGTAAACCTAACCATAGCTGGACAACCAGTTCGAGTATCTGATCTTCGATATTTCCTTTGGATATTAAGATCAGGCAACTTCTTGAAACCAGCTTTTGAACAAACAAAGTCCTTGGATTTTAAATTTTTGGAATTTGGCCAGTAACTGTGATGATCCTTACGAACACTAAAACCAAGATTATATCCATAAGAACGATAAGCCTCGTATGCTTCTTTCTCATTAACATAAACATCCTGAGAAATATGCAATAAGTGAATGGTAAAAGACGCAACCAATACGCAACATATACGCAAATGATAAGCAGCAATTAAGCAACACATACGCAATGTATACGCAATATATACGCAATGTATACGCAATATATATACGCAATGTATACGCAATACATACGCAAATAATACGCAACAAACCTTTGAAATAAGAAAATCGAACTACAAAATCCTTATTGTAGCCTAGATCAATAATGCTTTAGAAGAAGAGAACATCGAGTATTCTTTTTAAATCAATTACAATTTTACATTATGCACATTGTTGATAAAAAACCGCATCTTTGCTAAGCACAATAAATGCACAACGAAAACTTGAAGGAAGCGAACTTTACCGAGATGCTGAACTTTTCGTCCAAACCCACTGGTTCTACGTGTTCTGCTTCATGTGCGTTTGTTTCCGGGACGTCGGCATTCTCAAGGTTATCGGCTTCCTCCGAGACCTGCGAAAATATTGTCTGCTCATAAAAACCAACATCCTCCTCCAGATCAATCTCCATCTTCATCGGCATTTTCTCTGCGAAAATTTTGGCTTCTCGGCGAAAATTTTGGCTCTAAGCTTTATATATTGCGGTGATTCGCGCGCGCCTTAAATTCTGAAAAAAGAAGCGCCAACCTAAATCTCCCGGGTCGGGCTGGAAGACGGGTCGGATTTACGAGGTTTACGCGAGTCAATTGACTGTTTAACCCTTTCCGCGTAAGCAACCGAACACATGGTTGTGATCTGATTCCACACGCAATAATTTCTCGTTGGGATAAGGCGTGTTTAAATAACTGGGGAAACTCCATAAGCTGCAGCAAAAGCTTGCTACTACGCAGCTCAGTTTATCAAGCTGCGGGTTCTTTTGGGTATCAGACCAGAACGAGAATTGTTCAGTTGAGAGAACCTTATCAGCTGCTTTTAACGCATCGATTCGCCGCTTTGAGAGGGTGTTTTTCCCTTCTTCCAATCCGTGATTCGATACCCAAGCACGATAGACGCAGATAAACATAGAGAAAGAGGACAACAATGGCGGCATTCTCCTTCCTCTCGGCACTTTCTGTCGTAACCGCGCCTTCTCAGCCTGATTTTCCGTCTGGCAAATTTGGAAGAACAAATGTCAGTGGAAGTCTCTTATCTATGCTTGCTTTAGATATCTGTCCAGCGGATGGAATCGCTGCCTGTTGCTTCTTCACTATTCGCGTTCTTTGACTACTAATTTGACGGATTGCAGTTTTTGTTCTCGCAAGCTTTCCTATTTTGTTTAACATTGTTGTTCATCAACAAAAGGGGTGAATGGATTTCACAGAGGCGTCGATTTTTCTTCATTTTAATATTTAAAAATTTTATTTTTCGAAACCAGGGCAGAATCAGGTGTCATTACGAAATGGAGGAATCTGAAGCCAATATGAGAGTTCAGGAGAAGCAGCTTAATCGGCGGGACGTTCTCAGATGCTTCAGCACCGTCGTTGGCCTGGTAAATAATGTTAGAGTTTTCCACGTATTGTCGAGTTCTTCGTAGATTGAGGTTTTACAAATTGCTTGAATTAGAAATTTCTGCAATGTTATCATGGACTACGTATGGTTGCATCAAATCAAGACAAGCTATTGAGAACGTACTTCATGATAAGAAATGCCTACTGAAGTGATGCGATTGTCCTTTTTTTTAATGATTATGGTCGTTACCTTAGGCAAAACTCACATGGGAAACTTTTTTTTTTTGGGGGAATTATGGGAAACTTAACTAAAAGCATAAAAACGTCTGATTGATAGTTTCATACAAGTGATATGTCCTAACACTTATCATAGAATTTAAAGCTTAATTTGGTCATTTGTGATATAAGATGGATGAAGCTGTCGGCATTTTGTTCAATTGATTGCTTTTTTTTTTGTTTAACCCTTTCTAATATTTTCTTTAATAGTAATATATTGTTTATGAATGTGAGTGGATAACTGTTCTCTCAGGAACTGGTGCTTGGTTAAAAAGTCAGTAATTTTTTATCAAACCAATATTTTTATTTTATCTGCACTGCATTTCTTGAACCTTTTCTCAATAATTCCTGTGTTCTAGAATAATTTATGATGCGATGTTGAGTTTCTACCATTCTTTATAGGAAATGCTAGCAGGTTCCGGATCACTAACACATACTGCCATTGCTGCTGATCTCATCCAACGAAGACAGCGATCTGAATTCCAGGGCAAGTTCTCCTTTACAGTTCTCTATCTGGGAATATGCGTGTTGTCTAAAGTTGTTAGCTGCATCTAATGTATTTGGTTACCATTCCAGCAAATATCAAAGAAACCCTTTTTGATGCAATAAAGGTAGCTCTCTAATTTTTTAATAGGTGCACTGGTTTGGCATTTCACTTTATAACCTTTTCTGCTGTCCATTGAAGGGACACCTTGAGCTCATACCATCCATACTAAGACTAGCGCTCAATGATGCATTAACTTTTGACAAGGTAAAAGAAAGAATATCTAGGTTTTTAACTTGGATTGCAATCCTGTTGATGACTTAGCTGTTTGAAATGCTTGTTTAGGCTACGAAAACAGGTGGGCCAAATGGTTCTATTCGATTGAGGTGGACATTTTAACTCTTAAAACTTTGAAAGTCTTACTATTGTTGACTTAATGTTTCTGCTACTGTCGTTCCTGTTGCTTTTTCTTTCACACTTTAGCCAGGAGATTAGCAGGCCAGAGAATACTGGGCTCACTTCTGCTTTAGATCTGATAGTGAAAGCAAAAGAAGAAATTGATTCCTACTCTAAAGGAGGTCCCATTTCATATTCTGATCTCATCCAATTTGCAGGTACTGGAACACATTTATCACAAAAAATCATAATCATGAGCATCATCAATCACAAAATGTAGCTTCATTTTTCAGTCTGATCTGTTGATTATGATTAAGTTTAATTGGCCCAACAATTCGTATAACATTTTCAAAGAAGGACATCTTTGAAGGTATATCGTTATGAAATCGTGGATTCTTTATTATTCTTTGTAGTCCATTATTTTGGAATATCACATGTGGACATTTTCGGTTCTGTCTAGTATCTATGCATCTTTGATCATGGAATTTAACCTGATCATACATGTGAAACTTTTAAATGATGCAATCACACACCAATACCATTGGGTGAATAATGCTTTCAATGCTTTTTCAGCTGGAATTAGAAACCTGAAGTAACCACTTAGAAAATAACTTATATTCAATTGGGATAGAAAAACGCACTGCTTCCATCCATTGAGTTATAAAATTGAATTGCCACAGCTTTAGAAATCATTATGGAGCCTAATCATAAGAAAGCTTTTATAGATGATTAGTTGCAGCAGAACCAAACCATGTACTGTTAAAATTTAACAATCTGTTTTCTACTTATTCTTACAAAATAAAATTGAGATTACGGCATGGTGTTGTTGTCTTTGGACATCATTTACACATATGGAGACTAGTGAATTGTGAGGTCATCTTAGAATGAACTTAGATGTTAATAACTTATATTATCATAAATTCTTTTTTTTCTTACTCAAATCCAATAGAAAGATTTGAAAATTGTTTTATACTTTGGAGGATACTATAGTTTTTGTGTGCTTAAGAATGATAGGGATCCTAACATGAGAAAGTTGAACCAAGAAAAATATTCTATTACTTATGCAAGGATTCGTTAAGCTTCATGCTTGTTGGATAAGCTTAACATTTGCAGGAAGCAATGCACTCCATTTTATTATCTTTTAATATGTGTAACTTAAAAGATGGCCTAAACTAAAGAATATCCTGTGATTATTAATGTACAGGAAATTGATGCCTTAAAATGGTTGGAACTTTAATACCAAGTTAAGCTGTTTTCATCAATGGGATTGCCCTGCAAAATTCTCTCTAATTGCTTCACTAAAATTGCTTCATTTTGATTATGTCACTTAGCATTTTCTTTGTGATTTATATTTCAATGGCAGTCTCAGTTGCCTTTCCTTTAATGTAGCTCAAGCTGCTGTTAAAAAAACATTTCTTTCTTCTGCAATTCGCAAGTGTGGTGGGAATGAGGAGAAGGGACGCTTGCTATACACTGCATATGGTTCCAATGGCCAGGTTTATTTACTTCATCGATTCATTTTGCAACTTACGCTTAATAACTATAACAACACCCCTACGACTTATCTACCTTCGGAGTATTTGATTTTGCATTAACACCATTGCTGATGTTAAGGGACAAACTATATTTGGTGGACAAATGAGATTTAATTGATGCATAGTAAACTAAATCAGTGATTTGCAGAGTAATTACTATGTGCAAAGTTTACATGTTCAGAAGCCATTTTGGACTTTTTTTCGAGTTCTGTCCAACTGCCCGTCCAGTGTCGCTTGTATGAACACTTTTATGCTGATTTTTCTCCATGGTCCTTTGCAACTATGAAATCAGAATGCTTAAAGTTGAAAGATGAACATCATACCAGCATTTTCTTTGTGAAATAGCCATCATTGTGCGAAATTGCGCAATATGAGACTTTACTTGAGGCCCACCTCAACGCAATTCTTGTGAAAAACTCCTCGAGCTTTTTTATGAGGCGTACCCCTCAATTTGGCTAAGGCACTCCTTGCCTCCTTGGCGTGAGGCATACGTCTCACCCTATATACGTTGTCAACTATTTTGGCTTTCTTTATGAATTAAATGTGGATGAGTAGAGAACTGAGAAAGAAGGAACTTGGAGTTGAATTTAATATTATATAATACATTTATGCAATTCCTATATTTTATTATTTTTTGTTATTATAATATTTGGATTTAAATTTTATTTCAAGCAATTCATTATTTACTGTTGATCCATATACTAAGAAACGCGCGAAAAAGAGGCGAAATTGATGGCTCAAGTGACGGTTGGCGGGCGCGACATGTCATTTAAGTGCTCAAACGACCTCTAATCGTCAAACAGATTATGCCGTTGCGATTGAAATGTCGAATTTATCTATGGGGGAGCCCTTGTAGTTGAATTGAGCGAGAATAGTTGAAATCGGCGATTGACCCTCGAAAGCACTATGCGATACCACCCAAACGACATACGATTGCAAAACAGACTTCGCCATTGTGTTGGAACTCCGTGTCACTTAAAATTGATTGTAATTTTGCCCAATGAAATTATCACGGGAAACTTGGCACGGATCTACAGGCGACAACGCGTGTATTTCAAGGAAAAGTGTACGAATCGAGATAAAATTCCTCTATTTTATTTTTGGTTGTTTAATAATAATAATAAAATTATTATTATTATTAAATTCAATTTTAAAAAATGCACCCATACCTTTGTTCGGCGCTGCTACTGCTTGTCCTCTTCCCACATTCGTACGGTCCTTCTCTCGTCTCTCTTTCTTAAAATGAGAACAAAATGAAACTTTTTCTTTTTTGTTCTTCCACACAAAACTCCTGCACAAGTAGTTGAACTCCTCACGCTCATAAGCTATTGTCCCGATCTCCTCTTCTGTGTCTGATCACCCTTATGGCGCAAGACATCGTAGAACTTCACACCTCCCATCCCGACCCAATTCACGGCTGTAGCTAACGCCTTTCCCAGCTTTCGCTTTCCCCCTTTGACTTGAATTCAAGAGCTTGTCGATCTCAAAGTAATCTTCATCTATTCTTCCTGATTCCTCCTTCCTCTACCATATGCTAGTCGCACCCTGCCCGATCCCTCCATTGTATCAGTCTCCTGTACGCAAGCAACCCGTCGACCCAGCTACTCGACATAGAACCCATCTTCCTTCTCTATCGTTCCCGACCAACTTTCGTTTAAGCCCCATCCAACTTAGCCGAAGCTCCTTGCACTTCCTCCGATCCCATTGGACTCAGCTTCTTACCTCAAACTGACCACAGCCCGATCGTACGAGCCCCGATCATCTGCGACCGACCCTCAAATCCTTCGATCGAGCCTGTTGCACTGAAGTGTACCCCTGGCCACACGTCAAAGCCCAGTCGCCCAACTCCTATAAGCCCAACGTCCATAGCTTGACCTCCGTTTCTCTATAGTCGATCAACCAAATCAGCATGACTTCACTCCTGCAGTCCTGTTGATCTACCGTGAAGTCCTCCCAAAACAAAATCCATCTCCCTATTTGATGTATAGCTGACGTCGTTCGTGTATTTTCTCCTGCAATTTGCTAGCCTCGATCGCCTTCTTGTTCGGTTAATAAAAAGGAAGGCTAGAGGGAGCCTTCGGTTGGTTCTCGCACACGATCCTTCTCCCCAGCTCATCAATCCCCTTCTTCGACTCTTGCTTCACGATTCGACCTCCTTAGTCACCTAATCCTCCTTAATTAGCCCTTCCTCATACCTGATCTAGCCTCACTCGAGCCACAGACTGACTCGTCAACACTGGCCGAACTTGCTCCCTACAACCACATATTGCAATACCATCTCCTCACAACGAACAATCCCGAGCTCCAATCCCTCCTCTTCCTGCACCTCTACTCAATAGATCCTCACTCAATCCGTGCTGAACTTCCCATATACGAGCAATCCAATCCCCTGCCCGATCTCCCATGTCGATCGGCCTCCTTTACCAAATCGATCTTCTTCCTAACTGAATCCCGCTCCACCCTGTGCCGACCTCACCTAGCCGGTCAACTATTGTCGGCCCTCTGCCACCGAACTCCACAGACATCCCAGTACGGAGCCTAACCTTCCTCTCCCTAGCCTTCCTCTTAACTACTTGTTCCTCACAGCCAAACCGAGCCCCCTCTTTTCCCAGCTTCTATGATGTGAAAACCCAAGAAATCCATCTTCACTCTATCCACAGTAGTTGATAGTCGACTATCCCCCCCTCTGTTTCTCATAAAGAAACTGATCTTTCAATTGATGTGTGACCCCTGCTCATTTCCACACACCAACACCGAAAAAATACCTCTTCTTCTTCTTGCTCATTCCACTAACATTTTATTACAATCTCTTCCAAATTTCACCCAAATAGCCACCACCAATGTTTAAAATTGCATATTCGGGTATTGAGGCATTTTTCATTCGTGAGGCGAGGCGTAAGCCTCAAGGCGTTTTGAGGCGTAAGCCTCAAAATCAAAAGATTACGTAAACATAAAATGATAAATTTTTTATGTACTAATGAGTGAATAATCTAAAACATAAAAAAGCATAAAATATGAATTGAAATCAAAATATCCTAATAATAAGACAACATGAAATATAGTTCAACTCAAAATTCTATCTTTCCCAAATCTCAGTATTCTTTTCATTAACATATAATTCCAATTTCCAAAAACAAATAACAATGACATATCACATAAGAACTCATAAGTCATCAACACTGTCATCACTAAGAGGTTCTTCATTTGAATTATTATTATGATGAACTGCTCTCTCCCCTTCCTCCTCTCCTATAGAGTCCAATGTCGGGCATTTACTTCAAGATTTATGTAAGTTTTAATATATATAGCGTGAGGCGTAAGCCTCTTGCTAGTGAGGCGAGGTGGGCCTCAAGGCGGGCCACTTCTAGTTGAGGCCCGAGCCTCATAAAAAAAACTTGAGGCGTAAGCATCGAGGTGTTTTTTACTGGAATTGCGCAAAGGCGGGCCTCAAGGCGAGCCTCATATTGCGCAATTTTAAACCATGGCCACCACCCTCATCCTTTCTCTCTCCTTCTCAATATCACCATTATTATTAATAATAATTATCATTATTATTAAAACAACAGAGAAAGAAAAGGACAAAAATAAAGAAGAAAATAGAGATTCAAATTTAAAGAAAGAGAAAAGAAAATCGTGTGCATGTTAGCCATTGCCTCGACACCGACAAGGTCACCATCGATTCCACTTATGCAAGGTATAAATGTCGCTAAACTCAAATCCCAAATCTCTTTTTTGGCGCTTGCAGCGTAGCGAACAACCACCTATGCGCATTTTTCTTAGCGCGGTGGGATGAAACTTGTTGCGATGCTTGCAGCAGGGTGGGTAAGCCTTGTGCACGTTTTTCTTAGTGTGATGGGGTAAAATTTAAGTACTTGTATATGAGCTTCTATGCCTGTGAGGAAAAACTACAAAATTTTATATGGGTTTCCCTAAAGACCAATGCACACCTTGGCGTGGTGAGATTAAAGACCACGATCGCATTGTTGCCCGACACCAACCATGCACGTCTTCCTTGGACGTGGTGGGTAGGCTAGGATTCTCAAAACTTTTCCTAAAAGAGGGAGACGTGGGGGGTTGCCGAAATTCAAATTGACGGGGGATAGAACTTGTATAAAAATATAAGAGACTTAAAAAAAACTGCATGAATTGAACCTAATATCTAAAGCCAAAAAGCTATAATTCATAAAATAACACATTGAATATTAATATGCAAGCAGTGATGAGTGGTGAACAATGAAACTCAGCTAATGCTCATGTTAACCAACCTATGAATATGATGAGTCAATATCAGTTTATTTTTTATTTTTTATTTTATTTTATGAGTCAATATTAGTTGATTTGCAAAATGAACGCATTAATTCCCTACAAACATCGACAATTGACATACGAAGATGGTGGTAATCCACCAACAAAATATGTTTGAGGAAGTTGTAAGGAACACGGCTTGCTTATAGCTAACGCCAACTAGTTTGCAAACAACATCATTAATCTACCTCCAAGTGATAACAGGAAATGGTGGAGGATCCGTTATATATACATGATGGTTTTTCCTACAAACTTATGACCAGTATGGTTTGCTTGCAAGTGGGGGACATAAACTTATGAAGTACACAACACTCCATCTACAAGAAACATTAGAAAAGTTGCAATGAATGCAAACACCTATGATACTAGAAGACTTGTGATGTACACAATGTTTCATCTACATGCAACAGTAGATGAATCATCATTTACACCACAACTTGCTCACAGTCAATGCCAGTTAACTTGCAGATGAACACATTGGCTCGCAAACAATAGCACTGGAAACCATCCTACAAACATATCAAAGAAGACTAAAATGAAGACGACAATATGTTCATGGGAGAGATGTAACAAATGTAACAACCTCTCAGCGATCAACATCAATTTGCAAATGAACACACCAGTTTTCCTGCAAGCAGTGATAGTTGATATGCTATAGGTAGGATGGGTCCTCCGTGAATATAGATGCATGCACAACATACTATCTACAAGCAAGGACTAATAACCTGCAATGAATACAAGCACCTACAAGCCACTATAAGAGACTCATGTACTCACAAAATGCTTTCTAAAAGCGAGGACCAATAACTTGCAGCAAATACGAGCTCTTAAAGCTGTTGTAGAAGACCTGTCATGTATATAACATGCTATCTATGTGCAGATATAGAAGAGATGTAGTAAATGCAAACACTTGCAGACGACACTAGAAGATCTGCATTCAATGCAACAAGCCCATAGGCACGAGTAAGGAGATTGCAGTGAGCACGACACACTATCCGCAGGCAAAAGTGACAAGCCTGTGATGAATGAAAGCATCTACGTGCCACTGTAGGAGATTCGTCACGTACACAACGGCATACCCACGAGCTAAATTGGTGATTTCTGGATGTCTGCTAACAACCTATACATAAGTTTAACAAAGCTCATGTAGCACGATGACTTGTCTGCACGAAGCAATAAGCGGCCCGTAGCGCAATGCTATGACTCACATGTAAGTAGAAGCAGATAGTTTGTAATGAAGACTGCGGATTGCTGATAGACATAAATAATAAACTGCTAATGCCAGGTCGTCGTGCTGGTGGAAGACTCTTGATGCATGGTACAATGCGTTTACAGGTAGAGATATACTCCTACGAACTAAATAGAGAAAATAACAATATGCAGAAAATGAAATTAGCTAAATAATGCCACCGGATCCCAATATTCATACAAGTGGACAAAAGTCGTTTACAAGCACATAAATGAAAACTTGTGCATTTTTCAAATGATCATCATTTGCATAATTAAGCATATTCAAATATTGAAAAAACACCCCAATGCTTTGAAATGCGCACTAATGCATTCACATCATGCAAGCATGTTATCCAACATATAAAATACACCGTGTAGTGGCAGCGCACTACATTGACTTGCAAATACATCATGCACTACATGAAAGTGCCAAATAGTCATGCAAATGTATTATGCATGCAAACAGGCAATGTATGGATGCATTATACATACATATTGTATAAATACACTATACACTATGTTAATGCAATAGGTCACTACACTGCATATCAACATATTATGCAAGATGTGATGCTAAGACATCAAACACTATGTTCATGCATTAAGCTACTACATAACATATCAATATATCATGAAAGCACAATTAAGTATAATGCAAATGAACAATGCCAACATACATGCATATATATAAATGCAAATGAACAATGCCAACATACATATATATATATATATATATATATATATGAGTACATATGTGAACATGTCAGTATGTAGGTGAATATAACCGTATATGCAAACACATAGTTATGTCATATATATCCCTTGCATTGCATGCAAATAGCCACCATACAAATGCATTATGTAAAATATATTTAAAAACGTATATCCGCATGAGCCCCGACGAGCGTGATGTATGCACATCTGAGGATGCTGCACATGTCAAGAATGATCTTAATTTCTAGCCTTACCCTCTATCGGCAAGTAAGCAGAGTCGACATGGCCTGAATCATGTTGGTACAACTTCTTTAAGTAGATGGTGGTGAATGTCTAATTTTAGATGTTAAATTTTAAATACCTAAACATGCTGGTACTATATGTTGGATGTTATGTATCAATTTGATGACTATCCTTAATTGAAAGTTCACTCTATTATTAGCAGGAATAGTTAATTATAGGGATGTGCGCCTATTGGAAACCTAAACTCAGATCATAAAGTCCTCACAAAATGAGGGCAAAATCTTTGGGTAATGTCTTATTCAAAACTCAATATGCTTTCTGAAAATTCGTCTCAGAACATACTTGGTAAAACTCTCCTCGATGACTCAAAAAAAAAAAAGAAAGGGGCCACGGAGAGGCCGAGGCACAAATTTTCAAAGCCCACATATTTTTGGCGACTCTGGTGAGGATGGTTTCTCTATCCATGTTTGGCTAGTCATCTATATGCTATATTTATAGGTTTCAATTACTAACATGACCCAAAAACCTAACCCGAACCCGACCTTGAAAATCTAGGTTAGGGTCCACCCGTGAAAGAAACGGGTTCGGTTTAGGTCTAATTTATGGACTCGTTTACATTTCGGGTCAGGTTCGAGTCAATCTTGACAACCCGCTAGCTACGCAACTGACCAACACCCCCATCTTATTACTTGGATGCCCGTTTTGAAATTAATAGGAAAGCTTGTCTGCAAGAAGCAACAAGCGGCTTATAGCGCGACGCTAAGACTCACCTGCATGCTGAAACAAGGAATTTGTAGTGAAGACCGTGGATTAGTGATAGACAGAAATTGGAAACTGCTAACACGAGGTCGTTATGATGAATATATTAGCTCACTTATAAATGAAAGGTGGAAAGACTCCTGATGTAATGTACAACACGTTTGTAGGTAGAGAGTACTACAAGGTAAATTCAGAGAAAATAACAATATGCAGCAGATGAAATGAGCTAAACAACACCACCGGATCCACAACATTCCTAAAAGCAGACCTACGACATTTACAAGCACATAAATGGAAACTTCTGCATTTTTCAAATGATAATCTTCTGCACAATAAAGCATATCGAATATTGCAAAAACACCACATACATTGTAATGCACACTGATACATTCACATAATGCATATGCATATTGCAAAATATAGAACACAACATACAAGCATATTATCCAACATATAAAATACACTGTGTAGCGGCAACACGCTATGCCTACTTGCAAATTCACCGTGCACTACATGAAAGTGCAAAATAATCATGCAAATATATTATGCATGCAATAAGGCAATGAATGGATGCATTATACATATTGTACAAATACACAATATGTTATGTTAATATAGTAGGCCACTACACTACATATCAACATATCATGCAAGATGCGATGCAAATACATCATACACTATGTTCATGCATTAAGCTACTACACAATGTATAAACATATCATGAAAACATAATTAAGCATTATGCAAATGCAAAATGTCAACATACATCATACATATAAGTATACAAGTACATACATGAACATGTCAGCATGCAAGTGAATATATGAGTGTATATGTGAACACATAGTTCTGTCATATATACCCCTACATTATATGCAAATAGCCACTATACAATGCATGATGCAAAATACATTTAAAAGTGTATAACCGCATGGGACCTGACATGCGTGACATATGCACACACGTGACATTTCAGGATGCTGCGCGGGTTAAGAAATGAACTTAAATTCAAGCCCGATCCTCTGTCGGCAAATAAGTAGAGTGGACACGGCTTGAATCATCGAACAAATACACTGCCGTAACGTCGTCCGAAGTTTTTTATTTTATATGTTCATATTAGGCCTTCAAGGTCTCTTACAAAGAAAATTTACATATCAAAATGAATATCTTGGGTTCCGATATTCGAACAATAATTTCACTAATTAGGAGCTTGACACGATCCTTTTTTTACAAGTAAACAAAGCGATAAGGTTCAATTAATGAAATGATCATATCCATAAATATCTCTATGATGGCCGCATTGATAGAAAATCTCAATCGATGGGGACCCTAAATATTCAAAATGCTTCTAAATTCTCACAAAATGCATTCAATTGACTTTAACGTATTCATGAATGATATTAATGTTTAAAATTAAAATAAAACGCTAAAACACTTAATGTAAAATACCCATTCACCCTCTGCTACAGTTTGCTGAGGTGGATAAGTTTGAAAATCGCTTCAGCTCATAAGGAGCAAATGTCTAGTAGAGAATATCATTAAGATTCATTCTAAAATCATCTCTTGCTAGTAAGGACGTGGCATTTGTGCTATAACTGGTGTTTTCATCGCAAAAGGACACCACATGTAAATGATTATGAGCAGGACCCTTTGACCGGGTGGTTTTGTTGCTAAATGACACAATTAAATTGCGATCTTGGTCAGAGCCCATATATTCCCCAACGGTGCTAAATCTTTGAGTAATGAATTGATTGGGTCATGATCCATAGGGCACAAAATCCTCTGTTAGCTAAGGTGGACTCAAATTTGTCTATAAGGTACCCTTAGACGAAGCAACCCATGGCTGCTGACAATGATCCTTCAGACAGGCTGGGTTGACTACCTTATTTGATTAGATGGCTTGGGATGATGGAATCATGAGATTTTGATCGGGTCTATCATCATTTGCCCCACCATGCTCTTTAAGTGCAAGGTAGTGAATTTCTAATTTTAAACATTAAATTTTAAATACCTAAACATGCTGCTGCTATACACTGGATACTACGCATCTATTTGATGACTAGCCATAATCAAATGTTCTCTCTCGTTATCTGGAGGGATAATTAACTATAGAGGCTTGTGCCTATAGATAAAATGCACTCAGATCATAAAGTCCTCACAAAATGAGGTCGAAATCTCTAGTTAATGTCTTATTCAAAGCTCAATCTGCCTTTTAAAATTTTTCCTTGGAACATACTCTTAAAACTCTTCTCGACGACCTGAAAAAAGAAAGGGGCTGCAGAGAGGCCGGGGCATCTATTTTCGGAGCCCACACTTACCATTTTATGTCTTGTGTAATTGTTTATTTCATATGTCTGATATGTTACTTCATAGTTCAATAGAAAGTTAACATATCATTGTTTAACATATTATTTGGGTATTATACAAAAAACACTTTAAACCTTTATTTCATTTTACGAAAATTTTGAATTTTGAGGCGTAGCCTCAAAATATCTTGAGGCTTGCGCCTCATCTCGCGAATGACAAACGCCTCAATACCCAATTGTGCAATTTTAAATCTTCATAGCCATCACAGTGAACAAATCTATTTCATTAACATCAGTGTTCTCATTGGCAAGACCTATTTAAAATTACTAGTTCCTACACTTATAATCAAATTCTTGGTGGAATTTTATGAGCATACTTGGACTTCTGAGCTGACATTTTCATTTTGTTGAAGCTTCATGGTTACAGCTATGTATAAACTTTTTGAATTTTACAATCGAATTACTCTTGTGCTGTATTTCGCATATTGTTGATGGAAATGACAAGGCCATCGTTGTTATGGCTTCTATTTACATTATGCGTCTGTTTGACTTTGTATTTTGAATGTAATATAAAGTAGATGCATGCAAAATGAATGCAATTAACTGGGCTGCATTTTCTTCAAATTTGTGAAGGAAATTAACTATGAAGTAAAATAACTCTTCTTTGCTAAAATAACTTCAAATCAAGCACTAAAAATTAACTTTGCATGCAAGTACTTTACTGTTTTCATTGAATTTAGTAAAAAAAGAGTGCATCATTTATGCTCTTTATTACGTTGAAGATCACATTCCGTGAATATGACAAGCTTATTTCTTCTTATCAACAGTGGGGCTTATTTGACAGGCAATTTGGCAGAACAGACTCTAAAGATCCTGACCCGGAAGGCAGGATTCCTCAGTGGGACAAAGCGTCTGTTCAGGAAATGAAAAGAAAATTCTCTAGCATTGGCTTTGGACCACGTCAGGTGCTCGTCACACCCTTTTGACTGTTTTTATTTGTTTTTAAGTTAATTCTTATTGGTTTGAATGCCTTTGTTATTTTTTATTTAATGAAAAGTGAAGCCCACATAGTGTTGAATAGGCGTGCACAAAAAAACAAACAAAAATCTAACAACCCAAGTTGTTTTTTTTCCCATTAAAATAAGTAGCGTGTGATAGAAAAAGTTGGACTAAACTAATAAAAACACTGTTCTTAACAAATTATTTTTTATCATTTTCAAAACACTGTTATTAACAGGAGATTATACGTACGAATAATTTTCTTTTGATTTTAAAGTTCTCACCAACACTAGTTCCCCTGAATGATAAGATTGCTTCACATCACGAGTGACAAATAAAACATCAATCTATTAGATATCTTAAGAAACTTTATAAGCATGCAAGGCTCAATTTATCAAGTAACCTAGAGAACAAGCACCATCCATATCACAATGTTTTCCATCATACAAGCAAAATGATAAAAACAATAGGGTAAATCAAGTAAATTAGTGGTGCAGAAAAAAAAAAAAGATAAAGAAATCCAAACCACTGTTATTATGGTTTGACACCAACACTTGCATCTATGCCTCAAGGTCTTCTCATGATTTCCATTAATCTCTCCTTTAGCGACCATAAGGCAAAGAAGTTTCTCTCCTTCAAGGGTAATGTAGAAATCTTACACCCCATCTTCTATCCCAAATTTGAATACCATTACTCTAACCATCAGCTAGTCTAATCAAGTTTTTAAGATCTTTAGAGATCTAATAACTTTAAAGAATTCAAAGTCCTCTTAAAATAGCGACATCATCAAACTATGAGGACTATTAGGTATGTAAAGGAGGAAGGAAACAATTAGTGCACTCTCTCACAAAAGAACTCTCTATATAAAGTTTGCTGAAGTAGGAACAAGAAGTTTTCGCCAAGAATACTCTCCGCTCTATTCTCCATAGCCAATATACTACTCTTATGTTTAGGGTATGAGAAAAATCAATTTATATGAATTTGTCAAAATTCCTAAATATATGAAATTAAATAGAGCATTAATCGATTAAATTATATGATCTATATCATATAATGCGACCTATTCAATACTAATCTAATCATCTTATTGATTCAACTTTTTAATTAGATCAATTAAGGAGAATCCATATAGCACAATGAAACTCTAATTCATCATGAATGATTAGCCCTACTTACCAATTTGTGTTGATTTCATTTTTTATTTATTTTACTCGTATGTGTGTTGTATTCAAATGCATAACTATGAAAAAAATTATTTTACTAAAGTTGAAGCTCTTATCTTGAAATATTCCTTGCTAGCTTGGATTGCCTTACTGGTAATCTACCTTGAATTGCTCTGATCATAGGCTAGCTTGATTGGCTTGTATCTTGTGTTTCATTTGAGTCGTGTGTTTTCTTTGAGTGTCCCTAACACTAACATTTCTCTTTTTTATTTGCACCTGAAATTTTAGTACACATACTTGCACAATTGTTTTTACTAATAAGCATTAGCTCAAACCAAATTATATTTGTGATCATTACAACATTTAAAACCAATTTATGCTCATATGGGATTAACGATTTCTTGTTTGATGATGACAAATATACTTTTAATTGTATATAAAAAAATTCAGAGTTTTCTTAACTCCCTTGAATTTTTGCTTCTTAAAAATACTTTTTGTTAATATGTATTGCATGCGAATGTTAAACGACATGTAATAAGCTCAGAGATCAAAATAGACATAACAACTCATATTTAAATATTTAGCTCAAGCTAACTTATAAACATAATTGAATGAAAAACATTAAACAGAGGACAAACACGAAACTTCAAACAAAGAAATACAAAAGTAATGTAGAACTACAACTACACTACTGTTGACGCACTTTTTTTTTTGCATCGACTCGACTCCGATCGAGCCCGACTAGGCTCGATTGTGCTCGATCGATTCGATCGAAGGTCGTCGAAATGAAATTTACTCAAATCAAATCCCGATTTAATTAAATTAAATCAATTTAATTTAATTTAAATCAAATCAATCCAATTCAAATCCAATCGAACCTCGTCGAGCTCAATTCTACGCGATTCGGTGTCGATTCAAGCTTAATTTTGCAAAATTAGCTTGATCATACCCAATCGGACACAAACCGACCCAAATTGGTTCGGGTCGAGTCCAATCCGGACTCAATTTCAACCCTAATTTCTCAATTTGGGCTGAATTTGATTTTCAAATCAAAATTTGAAATGAAGGGCTCAGATTTCTTGTGGAATTTTGCCCTAAATCCATCGTTTCACGCGTGAGAAGAGGAGATAGGGCATTTTGGGCGGTGCCTTGTGCGCCTCTAAGAGAAACGAAAGAGAGAAAGGGTAGCATTCGGCTCCCCCTATCTATCCCGTCCCCACAAACAGAGAGAGCGAGAGAAGAGAGGCGGAACCCCCTCTCACGCGCGACTCCATCAGGCGGAACGAGAGCCTTTCGCGTGCGACTCTACCGTGCGAGGCCGAGCCCGCCTCCGTCGCCCTTCTTCCGGCAAACCTGAGCTCTGCGTGCTGCTATTCTAGGTTGGAAGGGAAGATGGAGCTAGAGATTTGAGGCCTTTTTCTTCATTCTCAAGAAGTCAATCAAAGGTTAAGCCTTCCATTTGCTTTCTTTCTCAAAGATCAGTGGAGTTAGTGGCTTCTCCCCTTCCTCCTTCAACTCCGGTGACCTCGAGACGAGTTGGGAGCTGTCCGAAGCTTCCAAACAGAAAAGAAAGTCTCCAAAACCTCCCGAACAGCGGTTTGGAGCCTTCGGAACGTCTTGGACAGCAGTGGCGATGTTGGGAAAAGCTTGGACAGCAGCCACGCAACCTCTGGGAGCATTCAAACAGTGAAAATTGCTGTCCGAAGCAGTTTGGACAGCAAATCCACCTTCCGGAAAGGCTTGGACAGCAGCGGCGACATTGGGAAAAGCTTGGACAGCGGTTTGGACAACAATTTGGAGCGCTAGGACAATCCGGGTGAGGTAAAATCCTTAAACTTAGTGAAACCTAGGGTCCCCCCCAAGGCCAATTGTTGTGTGGTTGACGCCCCCGAACCTTAGGTCCTTAAAAACTTCAATTTTCGCTCTCTCAAAACCCCTTTGTTGGCTGTCCACTTTGCAAAAAATAGTGGAAATTCGGTGATTTCCATTTGTTGGCTCTCATGTGAGGGTCCGGAGATTGTTATCCACACCTCTCAAATGTATGTTTATGCATCATATTGTGCCTAATACCGTCGCCTACAATCATGCCCTAGGATAGGTGCTATCATTTGACCTCGAAGTCAATGATAACACATAGGTTTGGATTGTCACTAGTTGCATGCATTTCTCATTTAGATGCATTGTCATGACAAAATAGACATCCAAATCTATGAGAACTTTTGCATGCATAATATTAATTACCTCTAGAGTTTTTGTTTAATGCTTATATTGAATTTAATTGATTTGGGCATTTCTAGTCATTGTGAGACACAATCTTTCAAGGGTCTATGTAGCAAACCTCACAACATTGATGATCAATTAAATTTATGATTTGCATCACATGAAACTTAGAGTGTAGAGTGACAATCTTGAATTGATTGTTTGTTGAAGCAAAAACTAAATATATGAGGATGTTCATAAGCTTGAAACTCATCTAAATTGTATGCACCATTCCTTCAAGTACGAGTCATGACAAAAATGACTTACGATTTGAAAGAAGTGTGCGTATATTGAAGTTTATGAACTCTAGAGAGCTTTTTGTGAGTGCTTGAATATGAATTTAATCAACTAATGAAAAGATCAAATCATTGTAAGGTCTCCCATTAACTTTCCAAAGTCTATGTTGTAGATCCCACAAAATATATTGTTGGTTAAGTTTATGTACGACATTTTACAAAACAAATGCTTCATTGCTTTCAATGATCAAAATTCCTGGATTTAGAGAATCATCTACACATGCATGCATTCCTAGGTTCTTCTTAGATCATACTTAAGTTGATCTTAAATCTCCTAGAAGTTGTAAGGATAGATCTTCTCTATCCAAGTTTCTAAGTCATGCCAAAATTGGTTTAGAAACGTCTCCTAAAACCTTAGGAAATCAATTCTTCCCTCTCCTAATTGAATCCAAAATACTCTAAAAGATGTAGGGAAATTCTCTTTCTCATGCACATCTATGTGGGCTCCGAAAATTCGGCCGCGGCCTCCACTCGCTTTTCTTATTCGGCGAGGGAGTTTTAACGAACTAAGTTCCGAGGTAAATTTTGGAAGGCAGATGGGTTTGTAGATAAGACACTACCCAGAGATTTCGCCCTCATTTTGCGAGGACTTTATGATCTAAGATATGGTTTCCTATAGGCACAAGCCCCTATAGTTAATTACCCCTCCCAATCACGAGAGAGAACTTTCAATTAAGGCTAGTCATCAATCAGATACGTAGAGATACGTGTTATCTGGCATATAGTAGCAGCATAGATTTGGTAAATTATTTCATCACATGAATCTTCAAGGGATTTAGGACCAAATCCTAAGTTCAATCTTTTCTTTGTTAAGACATGAAATTAACAAATGAATCATCCTTTCCCATGTACAATCCATGGAGCGTTCTTGAAGCTTCAAGTGTTAGAGTACATGAATCATTATAGCTTGAAACTAAATTCTAAGCTATCCATCCTTTTGTTGGAACATAAAACCAACAAACCATCTTCTTCCTTCAACCCCAAAGTTGTGGAAAATTTATCAAATCATTTATTCGTTGGAACACAAACCAATGAGTAATCTTCTAGAGATAGGACTCAAATCCTAGTCTTTCTCATTTGTTTAGCCCAAAATTGAGTAAATGTTCATTTTCCTTTGAGTACCAAATGCTCAAAGAAACTTCACCATTTACTTGGGCTAAATCAAGTAAGTGGTCCTCTCTCCTTGAACATCAAAATGTTCAAGGAATAATCACCAATTTGCAACTTCTAAGTTGCATTTCCCTCTCCCTTTCCTACAAGCTAAGATTGTAGGAGAGCATCTAAATCCATCTTCATGCTCTCAAACCCAAGTTGGGAGAATGGATCCCCCTCTTTGAACACCAAATATTCAAAAATATTTTAGAAGCTTGCAATCCAAAGTTGCATATTCTTTTCTCCTTTCTACAACTCAAAAGTTGTAGAAAAGTTTCATTCACTCAACTCATATTGTATGAATCAATCTTGTTTCAAACCTATGACAAACCGTCTATTTGTTGAATCAAAATCATCAAATAGTTTAGTCTAAATCATTTATCTGTTGAACCAAATTTAACAATTAATCTTATATCAAGCAAAGGAGTCAAACTCCTAGCATTCTTTCATTCTCCTAACACAAACTGGTTGAATGAGTTCTTCTTTTTGGACACCCAAAAGTCCAAAGAATCATTGATGTGTGGCTCAAATCTATACATCATTCTCCTTTGTTTGCTTAATCCAAATTAAGCAAATGAAACTCAACTCATTGAATACAAAAATTCAAGGAGACACTCTTTTGATTCGTAGCCTCAAAGCTACT
The DNA here is from genome assembly GCF_001605985.2 of Dendrobium catenatum. Classification (NCBI taxonomy): domain Eukaryota; kingdom Viridiplantae; phylum Streptophyta; class Magnoliopsida; order Asparagales; family Orchidaceae; genus Dendrobium; species Dendrobium catenatum. The sequence goes on along the minus strand of NW_021385752.1, from coordinate 889,803 downwards.
AATTTCCCTCACTTCTATAGGTTCCAAAGGCCTTAGAAAATGTCATACCTTAGCCCAAAAGCTATAGGTCCTTTCTCCTCCAACTCCAAAGTTGTAGGAGATCTCTTCTCTCTTTAACTTCAAAAGTTAGAGAGAGTTCTCCTACATTTAGCCTAAAAGCTAAATGTTAGATTCCTATCTTTCTCCTCCTAGCTCCAAAAGCTAAGGAGAATTCCTCAACATGTAGCCCAAAAACTACATGTTGGACACCTTCCTTAGACCCAAAATCTAAGTAATCTCTTCCACTCAACCCAAACTGAGTGATCTTTCCTATGACATTTAAAATGCTAAACTCATAGATGTCCCTTAGGAATTATCCAATCTGTTGAAGTTCATCCTACCCTATTGGATGGATTTCACCAAGTCCTAAGTGAAACCCCTTAGGCATGTCTATCTTATCCTATTAGATAGATATTTCTCTTATCCAAACACTAAGAGAACTCCAAAACACCTAAAAATTACTTATGTTCCTTTTGATACAATAATCAATCATCTACCCCAAAAGGCGGGATGACTACACCATTGTATCTTAGGATTCATAAGTAACAGGCTTGCCCAAAAGCAAACATGTGGTTACTTTATGGGTTCTTTATAACCCTCCTAAATATGAAACATTTAAAAATGAAATAAAATATTTAAATCACAAACAACTTAAAGTGAAATCACCCTTGGATAAAGATTAAACATCTTCATTCCAAAATAAAATCAAAGACCTTTAATGTGACATACTACACAAGTCTCACACACTTAGGTGCACAGCCCCTTAGGCATGCTAGGATTAAAATTTTTCTTTTATACGCATGTGTTTGATGTTGTGGTGTGATTGCCCTTGGATTGTCTGCGTTGTTGGCACTTGCCCTTAAGTGGATAGTGTAGAAATATACATGTTCTTCTTGCAGGTGGCCATATCTAAAAGGGGGGCGCTCATAAATAATAAACTACTTGCATGACTGGTGCTGCTTAAAACCCCCCAAAGATGTGGCCAATAGGGTAGAAGCATGCGTTTGACACTCTAAGTGCTAAACAAAATTCCTAATGTGATGCTTTATTATATAACTGCTTCTAATCCACTGTAGGTTTGAGTCTCTTTTCTTTTCAAACATGTATTTGATAGAATTATAATTGTATCAAACTTGTGGGGGTTTGGAGCAAAAGAATGAAGTGGACTAGAAGGATGTACCTGCAAAGGTGAAGCCCAATGTCCATTCAAAGTCAAGAGCCTGAAGAACCCCACAAGTAGAGTCTGTAAATTTGACTGGGTTGTATAATGACAGGCAACTCAACTGTCAAATCTGGTTGTAATAATGTGGACTCTATTTACATTTTCTTGCATTTGATATAAATAAAAGCATGTTTGATTGTTTACCTGATTGCGCAATAGAAAAGCATGCTCTTTCCTAAGTTTCTTATATTGCTTTTGCGTGAGAGGGGGTTCCGCCTCTCTTCTCTCGCTCTCTCTTTGTGCGGGACGGGATAGATAGGGGGAGCCGAATGCTCCCCTTTCTCTCTTTCGTTTCTCTTAGAGGCGCACAAGACACCGCCCAAAATGCCCTATCTCCTCTTTTCACGCGTGAAACGATGGATTTAGGGCAAAATTCCACAAGAAATCTGAGCCCTTCATTTCAAATTTTGATTTGAAAATCAAATTCAGCCCAAATTGAGAAATTAGGGTTGAAATTGAGTCCGGATTGGACTCGACCCGAACCGATTTGGGTCGGTTTGGGTCCGATTGGGTCTGATCAAGCTAATTTTGCGAAATTAAGCTTGAATCGACGTCGAATCACGTCGAATTGAGCTCGACGGGGTTTGATTGGATTTGAATTGGATTGATTTGATTTAAATTAAATTAAATTGATTTAATTTAATTAAATCGGGGATTTGATTTGAGTCAATTTCATTTCGACGACCTTCGATCGAATCGATCGAGCACGATTGATCCTAGTCGGGCTCGATCGGAGTCGAGTCGATGCAAAAAAAAAAAAAGTGCGTCAACAACTACTACTCCCCCTTCTAAGATATTAAAAATAAAAAAAAACCATAACAAAGATAAGTAATACAAGAAAAATAAACACGCATGCATCTGAGTGACCTTAATCAAGTTTTGGAGAATGACATATGTAATATTTTTGTTGGACTAATTGTCTAAGGAACCGTGCTTTATCCTCATCATATTGGTTCTTCTATGGTCGCCATACTCCTATTCTTGTTATTGTAGGGTTAATCTCTTATTCCCTTGCTCAAAATGGTTATCAATATTAAACTCTTATAAGAGAAGTGGTTAGTCCAAGCATCTTGAGAATAATTACATGAAGGTTATGCCCAAGGTGCTTGAGGTGGAGGTGGTGGAGTGTCAAAGCATCTTGGGAATACTTGTAGGAAGAGTATGATCGAGGATCTAGGGGTGGAGGTGGTGGAGTCATTACCATTGTTAAACTTGATGACATGTTTATTGGTGTTAAAGAGTGCCACGACCCGGCCCTGAAACTTGAATTGGTGAGATGGGAATAGATGGTCGGACAACTTCTTTAAAATTTTATTTGCTAAAATTATCACTCATAAGTTGAAAGAGCCACTAAAAACTTCTCAATAAAAAAATTACAATTATTACCTTTCCCTTAGAGCATCTCGCCTATAATATACACTATCTTCTCTTCTATTCATTTTAAGTTAATCGAATTATACTTGTAAATATTTTTTAATGAACAAGGTCATTCATAAAATAACTTAGTGAGTAAATCATGTTTCTAGATTGTAGTAACACAAGACATTGAGAATAATATGCATGCTTAATTTCAAAACATACGATAACTCTAATTAAACATGATCATCCAAGATTTTTCCATTTTGATTAATGGCAAATACTCAGATTGGATTGAAGGAAGGAATGGATTTAGGCAGGGATGTCCGTTGTCTCCTTCTTTATTCATTTTGTGTTCCCAACTTTTATTTAGTACATTTTTTCTCAAAGAAAGAAACCTCGGGATTAAAATTTCTCCTAAGGCTCAAAAAAATTTTCATCTTTTATATGCTGATGATATCCTTATTTTTTCGGAAGCCAAATTTAGGAGTGTTAAGAAAGTGAAAGGGATCATCAATAACTATTGCAAGTGGTCTGGTCAGAACATTAATTTGTAGAAACCCTCTATCTTTTTTGGCAAGTCGGTGGGCAGGAAGAGGAAGAAATGTATTTTCAAGTTGTTGGGTTTCAAGGTGGTTAAGGAGATGAATTATCTTGGGGTGAAGATCTCTTTAAGGATGCTTGTGGTTTTCTGATTTTTATAATATGATGGAGAAGGCCTTGAATAGATTGAATGTGTGGGGAAACAAATTTATTTCTTTGGCACGGATGCTTGTTTTTGTCAAAGCTGTTTTTTTGTCTCTTCCCATATTTCTTTTATCTCACTCTTTAGTTCTTATGGGTTTTTTATGTGAATTTGATAAATTTTGTAGAAATTTTATTTGGCATAAACAAGATGGTAATAAAGGCCTTCATTATTGCTTGGGATGTATTATGTAAGCCAAAAAATAGGGGTGGTTGTGGATTAGTTTCTGCTAGAGCATTAGTTGGGCCATTGCATGCCAAGTTTGCTTGGAATTTTTTTTCCTGCCAGAATTCTCTTCTCAATAGGAATCTAATTGTAAAATATGGAAAGAATATATAGGATTACAAAGTTAGAAGAGGATGTTCTTCAACATAGAAAATTATGCTTAATGGTGCAAAGTATCTACGTCCTATTGTAAGGTGGAAGGTTTCAAATGGAAATTCTATTAATATCCTTAGGGATGTGTGGATTCCTAATAGAAGCTTGGAGAGATGGCCTACGTTTATTGGAAGTTTGGGAGAGGTTGGGTTTTCTCTTGATAACTTTATTTCAGATGGTGGTTGGAATGAGGTGCGGCTTGACCAAGTTTTTCGCAAAGAATTGTGTGATCTTATCAAGAAGATACATATTTATTCAGATTTGGAACAAGACCACATAGTGCTGAAGATGGAAGCATCTAGGAGAACGATTACTTCTCTGGCAGCTGAAGCTTCAAATGAAGATGATGAGGAAGTTAATTACTGGAAATAGATTAAGAGACTGATGTTGTTACCGCGTGTAGAACTTTTCTGGTGGCGCTTGTTTAATTATGTCATTCCCACTAATGATTTCTTAATATTTAGACGGCTTTTGAACTATAATGGCTGTCCAAGAGGCTATTTGTTTATTGAAAATGTGGATCACATAGCTATTGGTTATTCTAAACTTAGTCAAGTGATACAGTATTTGAATAAATGGGGTTTCGGTGTGCCAGCTTTATAATCTTTTGCATGCTGTGTACAGTTGGAGTAGCTTTCTATTTCTAATCCTTTTATTGCAAATTTTTATTGTACATTGGCTATTTTTTCATGGAAAAGTAGGAATAAACTAAAGCATGGCGAAGGTGAAGATAGTTCGGGTTTCCTTATTGCTAACATTATTTCTATTGCTTCTTCTTCATTCCTGAGTTCGGAAAACTGTGGTGCTAACCTGGTTTCTCAACTGTTTTTTAATTCTTGGCATCCTCCTCCCCCCGATTGGATTAAAATAAACAGTGATGCATCTTTGTTAAAATCTAATAAAATTGGCATTGGCGGTGTGTTCAAAGACTATAAAGGCATATTTTTTACTTGCTTTTGGCTTTAGTTGCTTACATTGGGATATTGCTCAGTTGGAGATGATGGCTATCATAGCTTTAAAAAGAGTAATAAAGGATTGGATGTTTGAAACAAGAGGAATAATTATTGAAGGGGATAATTATAATATTATCAAGCTTCTTCAAAGGTCTTTTGATAAGGCTAATTGAATTTCTCTTCAAGTGGCAGATGAGGGCTTCTCTTTTTTAAAGGAGTTCAATCAAGTATTGATTCATTTTTCTAATCGTAATTATAAAAAGTTAGTTGATTTATGCGCTAACTATGCTATTTTTAGTGATTTCCTTTGTGATGATGTTAGTAGTAATAATATTCCTCCTTTGCTTATTTCTTTGTTAAAGGAGGAATGTGATAGTTTAGCTATCACTTAGTAGTTTGTAATAGTTTCTTTTTTATTAATGCATGCTGCATTTCTTTAAAAAAAAGTATATTGAGTGTACACGACATATTTGCATGTTAGTGTGATGTGCTATTACAGCTGAATGACATATTTGAATGATGTATTTTGCCCGTTGCAATGCACGTGGGAGAGCATTTTAAGGTGTTTGATATTAGTTAGCTGTGTGAATGATTGTCATTTGAGTGTGTGCAATGTTCTATTCAGAAGCCTGTAGATGCCTTCTGTCTGCTTGTACAAGTGTTGCAGATCAGGTTTCGTTGTGCAGCAGCGCATTGAATTTCATTTGTAGTGCGTTGACAATGCAGTTTGGCTCATTCATCTTCAGCATGTCGTCATCTTCATCAACTTTCAACTTGCAGGATTGTGGTTCTGCTCGCAAATACACTATGCGATGCATTAGGAGCCTTCTACCCGTCTCTTGCAAGTAAGCTGACTTTTTTGATGTGATAGCCTGGCATCACAAATTTACTGCCTCATCTTATCAGTGGCCCACAATTTTACTATTAATTCCCAAATTTTGCTTACAGGTGAATCGCATCATTGCATTATGGATCATTTGTTTCTTTATGTAGGTAGACTATCGTGCACTGACGAATCTCCTACCGTTGTTCATAGATGACATGTAATGTGCATGACGAGTCTCCTGCATCAGTTCGTAGGTGCTTGCATTTGTTTCATGTCATCAGCTTTTTCTTGGATAGGGGTCGGTGTATTTAACTTCCATTGCATGGTTGTTGACTATGAGGGGGTGTGTTGATCAAGCATATACTGTATGTTGTTCGTCATCACCCGTAGATGGACTACTATATGCTTGACGAGTCTCCTACATTCGCTTGCAGATGCTCATATTCATTGTATGCTGCACTATATGCATTTGCAAGAAGTTTCATTGTCCACAGATTGAGTTTGTGTATTCATCTACACATTAATGCTGACTGCTAGGTGAGCTGCATTCGCTACTAGTTTCCTTCATGTACGTCAGTTGGCAAACTACCATTTTCTTTCTGTGTTGACTTTCGATGCTCACGAGGAATCAATATGTATGTTTGTATGTTGATTGATGTGTTCATAAAAAATCATTCTGTGCTTGTTTGCAAGAGATGACTTTTCGTGCTTGTAAATGACTAACATGTTGATTATGTCTGAAAATCTCCCACTATGACTCCCTTGCTTGTTCGTTAATTTTCATTTGGATGAAAATGATCACTAGTTAGCATTTGCATTTTCAGTGAAGTCGTGCATTTATTAGTTCAAGATTCAGTTCCCTGCTCATTATTTTAAGTTATGTTCGCTGTAGTTATGTTTAATTCAAGTCTCTTGTAGTTGTTCAAGTTCTTTGTCATTTTGTTCAAATCAAGTTTCCTCTGCTCTGAATTTCGGCGGCCTTCCTACTTCTCCCTCGTTTACTAGAAATTTCGGGAGCTGTGCCTTCCCTACCATGCTACGAGAGCCCGTAGGGTAGGTGTCAAGTGACACCACAACTGTGATTTTTAATGCCACCATGCTACGAGACCGTGTAAGGGTTATTGAGGTATCTGTCTGAAAGTACACAATTTTTTCCTTGCAGGCACGCAAAGGCCTACCTAGCTCACCGCAAGCATTGCATCGGGTTCCCTCCTACCATGCTAAGAGAGCGTGTAGGGTGATCCCCCGATGCGCCACGATGTCGACGTCGAGGCAAAATGCACAAAATAATCTCTTTCCCCTTGTTTTAATTCTTTCTCCTGCCTTTTTTTTAATCCTTTCTTTTTTTTTCTTTTCTTCTTTTTTTTGTTTCTTTTCTCTCTTTTAACTAATAATAATTTTAATAATTACAAATTATGATATTAACAATAATAGTGAAAGGAAGAGAGATGGTGGTTGTAGTATGTTGTTTGGTGAGATGTGAATAATTATGGGCTATTTGGTGTGGGTTGATTTTTATTGGGGATTTGCAGTTGAGTTGACAGAGGAATTAGGCTTTTGGGCTGAGTGTATTTTAGAGTTGAGCAATTTTGATGTGTTACTATAGTGGAGGAACAAAGGAGAAGGGAGGTTGCTTTGTTTGTATGAAGTTTGACACATTGAGGAAGAAGGTACTCGGCTGTGGGGAAGGACCGAATCGAGCGGTTGCGCCGTTGCGGGGACTAGGTCGTTTTGAAGCTTGAGCGTGAGGACGATGGTACTCGAGATTTTGAGTGTGGAAGCCAGAGAAAAAATGAAGGGCGTTCATCTCATTTTAACAACAAGTGTAGAGTTGCGATCGAGGCTGGCCTACGAGATTTACGAGAGGAGACAAGGTATACAGTTCGACAGAGGCTTCAGTGAGATTTGCTGGGATTTCAGCCAGATTTTTTGAATTTTTTGACAGATACGAGGTTAGCAGTTTTTATTTTATTTTAATAGTAATAATAATTATTATTATCATTAAACAAAAGAGCTCCAAATGTTGGTTTTTCCTTGATTTGCGCACATTCTCTCGAAATTCTTGCGTCGTTGTGGGCTCCGAAAATTCGGCCTCGGCCTCCACTCGCTTTTCTTATTCGGCGAGTGAGTTTTAACGAACTAAGTTCCGGGGTAAATTTTGGAAGGCAGATGGGTTTGTAGGTAAGACACTACCCAGAGATTTTGCCCTCATTTTGCGAGGACTTTATGATCTGAGTTCTGGTTTCCTATAGGCGCAAGCCCCTATAGTTAATTACCCCTCCCGATCACGAGAGAGAACTTTCGATTAAGGCTAGTCATCGATCAGATAAGCAGAGTATACGTGTTATCTGGCATATAGTAGCAGCAATAGGTTTGGAATTTGGAGAACTGGATTTGGATTTGGGATTTGAGTTGAAAGTTTGGAAATTTGAAAGGTTTGATATTTAAAAATGGAAATTTCACCATCTTGCACTTAAAGCGGATGGTGGGGGAATGGATGATGGACCCGATCAAGATCCCATGGTTCCGTCATCCCGGGCCATCGTGGTCCCTGGTCTACTTAGTCAGAGGAGGTAGTCGACCCAACCTGACAGAAGGATCCTTGTCGGCAGCCATGGGTTGCTTCGTCCAAGGGGACCTTGTAGACCGAGGTTGAATGTTTGTCTAAGGGGACAAATTTAAATCCACCTTAGCTTACAGAGGGCTTTGTGCCCTATCGATCATATCCTATTGATTCATATCTCAAAGATTTGAATGCCAATAAGGAGCGTATGGCTCTGGGCCATAACCGGTATTTGTGGTGCCAATTTGGGCGGCAAACCACTACGGTTCGGGGCCCCGGGTCATAACCGTTTATCCTCGGGCGGTGCCATTTGGCCAGGTGGACGTGCACTGATGAATACTCCGACGTCAGGTCGTCGCAGCCGAGGTTCAAGATGAGCATGGACGTCGACGCTTTATGCTGGACAGACATTGTCTGCTGCGCCAGACTCCCGTAGAGGACGTGCGCGGTTAGTGGATGGAAGGAGCGACATGCCCTACGGGGGCGATCGTGGCGTTGGTTATAAGATGTGGGAGAACCGTCTTGGGTCAGTTTTGTACTGAATGTAAGCAGCGATATATAATTTCGAGGACACGTACCACGTCCTTACTGGCAAGAGATTGTTTGAGAATGGATCCTAGTGATATTTTCGACTAGGCATTTGGCTCTTTGTGAGCTAGAGTTTATTTGAATTTGTCCACCCCGGCAGACTGTTGCGGAAGGTGGATGGATTTTGCTTTAAGCATTGATGGATATATTTCATTTTTAAATATTTTTGGGATTTTGGAATTTTGAGATTTTTTCTGAAGTTTTCTGGGATTTTGGGTTTTTGGATTTGGACTTTGAGGAATTTAGATTTTCGGACATTTGGATGGAATTTGAAAGTATTTGTGAACCCCTCCGGTTGAGATAACCAGTCAATGCGGCCATCATCGGGGTGTTTGGGGTCACTTCCTTTTATTGATTGAACCTTGTCAACTCTGTCGGGCTGTCGACAGAGGATCGGGTTTCATAGGCTTTGTGCCTTTTGTTCATGAATTTTCTTGATTTCAGGCCTTGAAGGCCTAAAAAGAATGTATTTAAACAAATACGCCGGTCACTACAACCGTGTATCTATTTGATAGTTATACCCTGTCGACTATTGATCCGTATAGAAGGATCGGGTTCTTTAGGCTTCATGCCTTGTTCATGAACTTTCTTTGTTGAAGGCCTTGAAGGCCGAATATGAATGTTGTAGACGCCTTCTGTCTGCTTATATCAGTATTGCAGATCCGGTGGCGTTGCATTGTAGGTTGTGGACGCCTTCTGTCTGCTTGTATATGTGTTGCAGATCCGGTGGCGTTGCATTGTAGGTTGTGGACGCCTTCTGTCTGCTTGTATGTGTTGCATATCGGTGGCGTTGCATTGTAGGTTGTACGGCCTTCTGTCTGCTTGTATATGTGTTGGCAGATCCGGTGGCGTAGCTATTTGGATGTCATGAGGTATTTCCTCATCTTGCACTTAATTCCCTTTCTCAATCACCGGGGATGGGTCTTTCTGAACTTTGGAGATTTGAACTTGATATTGACTCCCCTTTCTCATTCACCGGGGAATTCTTCTGGACTTTGATATTTGTAGATGTGAATATCGTCTTCTTCCTGAATATATAATCAAGAAGGAATTTTGGGAACACCAGGAAGTTTGGTTCTAATTTGTCAAATATTTCCTTCCTTCTGTCAGGGGGTGTCCTTTTCATCATCGGGCTGCCTTTGTACCCAGTGTACTTAGGTTTTGATCACCGCTGTCGTAGGTGATTTCTGTACTCGTGTCCACAGTGATTCGTTATAAACAAAATACACTGTTGTTATCCACAAGTGTTCATTTGCATTTGTAAGGGATCCGTACTTGTGCCCACAGTGATTCATCGTACTTGCAACACACTGTTGTTATCCACAAGTATTCATATGCATTTGTAGGGAACCGTTGTATCCACTACGGCTTTTAGAAAGTGTTTTGCAGGAGACCCATTGCTTCTGCACATATCCACCCTTTCACCAATCTCGGGTGGTTGTTGTTACTTGTTTGACCTCGTAGGGATCGTCGCAGGAGATGTACTTGTGCCCACAGTGGTTCGTTGTCCTTATGAAGTACCCGCTGTTGTTGTCCACAAGTAATCATTTGCTGGAGATCAGTTGTATCCGCTACGACCTCCTAGAAGTGTTCGTAGGAGACCCTACCCTCGTTTCTTGCATCACATCCACCTTTCACCAATCTCAGGTGGAGGATGATTTCACTTGCTTGTAGGGGACGGTCCTTCCATTATTGGTCTCCCATATTGCCTTCTCAATCAACAGGCATTTTGTAGGGATTGCTATAGGAATTCATGCATCGAGGACTTGTTCGCCACGAGTTCCCCGTGTGCGATTCAAGTTTTGATCTTTGTATGTGTTTTGATCCAAATTCAGTTTCATTCAGACTTGAATTCATCAAGTTTACAAGTCCCCACTTGATATCGTATAGCTTGAGTTCAAGTGCGAGTTCAACTGCTTTATTCGGATTCGGATCCAGTCCAAATCAAAGTCTTTGTTTGATGTTCTAGTCTTGTTCAAGTCCTCTTCAGTCCTTTGAATTCAATTGCATGCTCACATTTTGTTCAAAGTTTACTGGAGTCTTTGAATTCAAGTGTATATTCAAATTGGCTTGAGTCTGATTCCAATTTGATTTTATTTCATTTGATTTTGACCTTTAAAAATCATTTAGAATTTTGTTCAGATTTAGGTCCACCAGTCCTCTGTTCTTCGTACAAGTCCTCTGCTCATTTGGTTCAAATTCTGTGCATTTTTGTTCAAGTACATGTCTTCTACATTGTTGCTCAATAAGGTCTTTATATTGTTCAAGTTCTTTGTGCATTTCAGTGAAAATTTTGGCAGCACCCCGGCATATCCCCTGTTTGAGGGAAATTGGGGAGCTGGACCTTCCCACACGCTACTAGAGCGTGTATGGTAGGTGTCCGTAGACACCCAGCGGCCGTACAAAATTTCATCCCACCATGCTACAAGAGCGTGTATGGGGCCTTCAGCAGTATCCGTACCAGAACAGCAGTGACGTACCAGAACAGCAGTGACTCCCCACCACGCTACAAGAGCGTGTATAGGGCTCTCCCACCTCGTCATATGCGTCGCACCTGGCTCCCTCCTACCGTGCTACAAGAGCGCGTACAGGTGGTTCTCCGGTCCGTTGCAAACGTCGAGAAAGGGATTTTGGAACATCATACCTTTGCGTAGCAGTCGTCGGCAGTGTCGGTGTCGAGGTCGAGGAATCCGTCCCACCACGCTACAAGAGCGTGTATAGGGCTTACCCGCCTCGTCGTATGCTTCGCACCAGGCTCCCTCCTACCGTGCTACAAGAGCGCGTATAGGTGGTTCCCCGGTCCGCTGCAACGTCGAGGACGGGGTTTAAGTTAGAACTTATACCTTGAAGATCCGGCGGGGAGGAGTCGTCGGCGACTGTCGGCTCGAGGATCGAGGTAGGAGGGCAAGTATCTCCTTTTTTTATTATAATTAACTATAATTAATTATAATCAACTATAATTAATTATAATTAATTAAAATAATAATAATATAATTATTATCCTTAATTAGTTATAAATAATTTTTAATTAATTATAAATAATTAATATAATTATTTTTATTTAAAAAATAATACAATATAATTAATTAAAATTAACTTTAATTTTAAATTAATCATAATTGATTAAAACTGATCAATAATTAATTACTTAAAATTAATTTTGATTAATTATAATAATTATAATTAATTAAATAACCATAGTTAATTAAAATTAAATATAACTAATTAAAATTATTTTTAAATAAAATTAATTAAAAGTAATTAAAGTTAATTAATTAAGATTTATTATAATTAATTAGAATAATTATAATTATTTTTAATAGTTATAATTAATCAAAATTAATTATAATTAATTAACTAAAATTAATTATTATTAATCCCTCTGATTTGGCTGGCTTACGGGTTCTAGCCGAAGAAGCATGCGAAAGGTTGAAAGTTAACTACACAGCAAGTAAGCTCCGGCTCTTGCTTCCGATCAAATATGTCGGGCTCCCGTTCCGACAGGAAGCGAATGTCGACAAAGGAGCAAAGCCGAACAACTATGAAGGAGGTGGAAAGGCGGTGGAAGGGAGAAAGTTACCTTCGCAGCCAACGGAGCTCCCGTTGATGCTTCCGATCAAAATGTCCTAACTCCCGATCCTTCACAGCAACCGAGCCCCAGTTGTTGCTTCCGATCAAGGTGCTGTGACCTTACAGCCGGCGAGCTCCCTGTTGTGGCCTCCGATCAAAGTGTCGTAACTTCCGTCCGACAGGGAGGGGAACGTCGTCGAACCAGCGAAGTCGAACAGCACTGGAGGCACCGGAGAAGCAGCGTGAAAGGGAGAAAGTTATCTTCACAACCGGCGGGCTCCAGTTGTTGGCTCCGATCAAAATGTCGTAGCTTTCGATCTCGCAGGAATAGAATGTCGTCGAATTGGCCAAGTCGAAAAACACAGAGGGAGGGAGAAATATCGGAGAGCGAGAGAATTCGGGAATGAGCCAGCGCCCGAGGCCTCTCATTTCGTTTGGCTTTAATGTCGCGAGGAAGAGATCGTGGGGTGAAACGACTCGAGGGTGGCTTCGACATGCGAAATGCGGCGACGACGTGCGGGCAGGTACGATAAGATTTTTTTGCGATTTTTTTTTGTTGGTTATGGGTCAACAGTCGTCTCCTTGAAACTCGCGTCGATTTGCATGCGTGATTTTCATTGGGCAAAATTATAGTTTTTTGGTTATTGTTGTCGTTTCAAATGCAATGACAAAATCCGTTTCGTGCTCGTACGTCGTTTGGGTAACATCACATTAATTTTGGGTGTCGGTCGCTAATTTTGACCTTTTTCATCTGATTTGGCTATTAGGGGCTCTCTCTTAGGCGAATTCAATGTTGCAATAGCAACAACGCAGTCCATTTGGCGATCAAAGGTTGTTTGACTCTTCAAGTAACGCGTCGCTCCCGCCGACCATCACTTGAGCCATCAATTTTTTCTTTTTTCTTTCCTTTAATGTGTGGCTCAACAGTGCCCCATCATCCAATTAGAATCTACATAATGTGCTGTGACAGGCATGTATGAAATTTGTGGTTCTTAGACTTCCATAGATCAATGGTAAAACTAAGTCTGGTTATGCATTTTAGTGTAGCATATAGCTTTTTCTTATCCTTCTCATACACTAATATCACATCATTTCAGGCTGTTGTTCTATTGTACTTCGTAAATTATGGTGACATGGTCTTTAACACTAATTTAAATCCAAACTCTTCCACAACTGAGAAAGGTTTTTCATTTATCAAAACGTAATGTGCGACCATCTCCCTTACTTAAGATTGGTCGTACTTGAATGTTGTTATACTTCCGCTTTCTTGAGAATTATCACCGGTACATGCAATGTCTTCGTTTGGGTTCAAAGTGCAATATCTTTTTAACATGTACTACCTAAGCATAGTTTTCTCTTGCAATTGGAACATTCAACTTTCTTCTGACCATCAGGGAGAGTTATCTCATTAAATTCATCCCATACTATAGATGTGTTTTTTTTTCCTTTTATATTGTCTATTTGATTTGCACTTGTATTTTCGTTGGTATATTTTTCCGATAATTCCTGATTTTCTCCCAAAACAGTATCATTGTCATTTCCAACCTAATTGTATGATTCCACTTATTCAATTTCTGTTGACGTCCATGTAATAACAAAAAAAAAATCATCATACCTCGTATGCATCAAGAAGCCGCCCAAATCTTCCGAAATCCCGCAAGGAATCCCACTGGAATCTTGTAGCTCGACGCCGAAACAGTCTCCTCTCCACGATTCCTGCTCAAAACCCGCAAATCCACTATGCTTTCGTGCTCCAATACGGCTATAAATGCAACAACAAATGGAGATGTTCGGTTCCTGCGAGACACCTGAGCTCTTCTGTTTGAAACCCCGCTTCTTCTCTTCGTCGCTTCCACTCCACGACCACCTTCTTCCTCTCTATCCATGCAAGACTCTTTCTCCCGCAAACTTCTTCCCACTCTCGCTCACATCTTCCGATCTTCCTCCATTCCGAGCCACCTCCGCCCCATCCCTATTCATATATATATACACACAATATGATCTATTTTACTTAGCATTTTTTGTTGATTTCATTTTTACCTATTTCAGACAACATGTATGTAGCGGTGTGAAAAACGAAGAGGAAATGCAAATCAATTTTTTTATTTGATATCAATGCTTACATCTATCCCCGAGTTCCTCCTCTAAAGTTTCCATTTTTCTCTCATTGAGCCACTGTAAGGCAGAGAAGCATTTCTCATTCATGGATAATAAAAAAATCCTACACCCTCATTTCTACTCAAAATGAAAAGGATGCTACTCTAGCTTATTGGCTAGGAAAATCTTGTTTTAAAGGGCTTTAGAGATTCAAGATCTCATGCAATGCTAAAGCTCTCAAAATAACACATTTTCATTACATGAGGTCCATCAGGTTTAGAAAAAAAGAGAATAAATAGTTCACTCTCTCATAAAAAGAATCTCTGTTTCTCTAGAGTTTGACACTGTGGGAATAATAATGTTTTTCCATGAAATATCTCTTGATGTAAAACATTCATGCGATAAGATTTGCTTTGGATTTTAACAGTAAAAATTGGACATGAACTTTGCTTGTTAAAAACTTATGTTTCACTCAAGTCAAATTCTTAGAAATTCCGTTAGAAGATTAAGTGATGGTAAGCGGTTACAATAAGGTTAGCAAGAGGATCAAAATAACAACGAAAACAAGATAATAATACTAATAGCAAATAAACAAGAATCCACGATGTAACATCGAGAAATAGTCACCATGAGTTCCTTCTCACTCGCTCTTGGAGTTGGGTTCAGCGGAGGAATGGTAGAAGCAATCCCAATGACGCCACCACAAGACAAAAGGCCCGTAAGGCCTTGTTTGCCGGACAAGTAGCTGGAGGAGAAGAAGTCGTTGATCTTCCAATGAGGAGCTAAGGTACTCGGGGTTGTTGGAGTTAAATCATCTTGGCGAGGCGATGGAGGATGTGGTTGACGTAGCTTTCCACCGAGTCGTCGTATTCTCAATCTGGTTCGTAGAAAGGGGAAAGTAGAATATCGATTTCTCCTTGGGCGTTGTAGGCAAGACCGTAGTCGACCTCAGGATTGGCCATACACCAATGGCAAGAGGGAGGGAGGAGCTTGCCTTCTTCTCTTAGCTTCAACAAACATGAGAGATATAGGGTTTCCAAGGGTGAAGAGGCAAGAGGAAAGGGGCGGCCAAGGAGGGAGAGGGGACGGTTTGGGTGGGTGAGATGTAGAGGAGGTTAGGGTTGGGAAAAGATTTATTAATTCTGAAATTAATTTAGATTAAGGGGATTTGGAGGGAATTGAATTTAAAAATTTGAATTCAAATTCAATTAATGTTGAGAGCTTCCAAAGGAAAGTCAAGGGGAGCCCATTAAAGGGAGGCCGGCGGCATCATGATGGGAGGGAGGAGATTTGGGAGGGATTTATTAGTTTCCAAAACAACTAATGTAATTTAGGAAAGGTAATAAGAACTCAAATCTATTTTGAATTTAAATTAGACTTGGATTTATGCACTCTCCTAAATTAGGGTTTGTAAATAAGGCAAGTATTTGAAATTTGAATTTGAATTTCAAATCAATTAACTCCTTTTCCTTCTTACTTGGAGCCAATTTAGGAAGGGAATTATGATGATTGAACTCATCATAATTGAAGGGGAGCAAGGGGGAAGGGGAGGATTTGGGTGGGGGAGGATGGCCGGAGGTGGAAGGGGAAGGAGGAGCCGGCAGTTGGGGTGGGGAAAAGAAGAAAAGAAAAATAAAATAAATTAAACTATGAGCCGTAGACTCTTCCAACGGCTGCTGGGTATTGCGCTTTCTCTCACCTTGAGCTTTCTCCCCCTTCTCTCTAGTACTCACACAAGAAGAAGAAAACACATGAAATTTGCATTATCAAATCATCATCCTCTTACAACACATAAGGCCACTATATGTAGGTCTCAAACAAAAAAAAGTACACAATTGCCCTCCAGGCTGCAATAACAAAACACTTCCCCATAGGGGTAAATTCGGAAAACAACAAAACTAAATAAAACATAAAGAAATGCATCAAAGTAGAGATGTTGAATCGTAGCCGTCGATCTACGATTCTGTCGTCGGTGCACATGTTTGAATCTCTGAACGATGTCCTCATCATCTCCTCTCTTTTTGCTGAAGCTTACACACTATCTCTTAAATTAAGAATGAGAGAAAAATCAATTTATATGATGTGCATTAGACAAAAATCCTAAATTTGTGAAATTAAATTTAGCGCTAATTAATATTACTGTACGATCTATATTGTATAATATGATCTATTTAAATAGATATAAATTAGATTTTTTTGTTGATATAACTACATATTTAGATTAATTAAGAAAGTCTATCATATAATACGATCTTTATTGCATAGTACAATCTATTTAAATTTTGAATTTAGATAATTAAGAAAACGGTCAGTTTAGTGGGGATAATGATGTTGATCATTTGGTATGATATACATCCCATAGTATGGTTAATTCAAATTTTGAATTACCTTAATTAATATAAATTGATTACAAATTTAATTATACCAAATATAATATAATATATATATATATATAGTACAATATAATATATTTTACTTGGCAATTTTTGTTGATTTCATTCTTACTTATTTCACTCAATGTGCATTTGTTGATTATCTTACCAACTTCTAATCCTGACACATATATAAATAAATGACAAATATATAATCAAAGCTAATACGTCATCACAAAATTATCTTGATCGGGCACGAATCTCGAGGCAAAATCAGTTCGGAAACTTCAAAA
>NW_021385752.1:833388-872658 GCF_001605985.2 Dendrobium catenatum | reverse complement strand
AAACACTAGTGAAACTTTACAACTGGGCGAGGCCCCGTGGTTTTTCCCATTTTTGGGTTTTCCACGTAAAAACTCTTGGTGTTCACTCCCTTTTTTCTGTTTGTGTGTTAAACTTACGTGCAACGCTCGGACGCGAATTTACAAACTCTACCGCCGCGTATTCTCTGACACGCAACAAAAGCTAAAGCTCTTATCTTTAAATCTTTTTTGCTTGGATTGCTTAGCTGATGATCTACCTTGAATTGCTCAGAGTTATAGGCTTGTTTGATTTGCTTGTATCTTAAGCTTCATTTTAGTCCTGTATTTTCTCTAAACATCTTTAACACTTAAGTTTTCTCTTCCTAGTTTATACCTAAAATGTTAATTCAAATATGTGCGTATATCTATATTAATCATTGTTAGCTCAAATTAAATCATATTTATTATCATCAAAATGTTTAATATCAATTTATGCTCATGAGGTTAGCATTTAAGGCATAACTTCACCATTTTCAATAAGATATATTTCTATAAACAGTACCCATAATCTTATAATTATTATTAAAGATAGAAAAATAATGTTTTTTAGTTTTAGCATCTTCTTGGGAGATTGATTCTCTATTCTAGTGTTACATCATACTTTCTTCCTCTGCACCTACCTTCCTTCCTTTTACGCTATTTAGTTCTAACTCAAGAATAATCCATGCTTCCTCCATGAATCCACAACATCCTTTTGCTTGAGTTTTCTGATCCTCCATATGAAGTCTAGAGCCTAGGAGCTATTAAACATGAACATGGAGTTACACTCAATCTCTATTCGTTAGAGGGTCCTAAAAAGCATGTTGTGGAACCGCTAGAGCACTACTTGTCAGATCGATAACTTAGAGTGCTTGTCAAGTTCATTAATATTATATTTCTCTAGTTGCCAAGAAATCATGATAGTGACTAGCCCACAGTTGGAAAAGATAGCGAAAATTTCCTAGTGCTCTTATTTTAGCACGCAACCACATTCACATCTCTTTTACTCTTTTGTATCTATCGTTCATTCCCGTGTATCGCGCTGGCACTTTAATGAATTATATTGGCACTTGTGTCTCACACTAAGTTTTAACCCAACTGACTTATTCACATAACAAAGTTACATCATTCGGCATATCAACCCAAAAATATTCCCTCTATAGCAATTACATTATATCCACACACGCTTTTATCGTGCAAATCTTGAGCAGCTCGTGCTAATATAATCCCCGCATCTCTTATTTCATGCTTATCCTGCAAATACCTATACTATCCCCACCCACAAATCAGCTCACGTCCCACAACTACCTTTGTTGACTGGCATCACCCATTACTCTCTTGCTTCTATTGCAAGCCCTCCTTATATCCTCAAACCCATCGCCCATCTCTATGCGAGTCATTTTGAGCGATATTTCAACTCTATAAAGTAGAGTTTTTCATGCCAAGAGAATTGATACAGTCCAAGTATACTTTAGCGTTTAGTAATATAGTATATTTTTAGAGAATCATGTGATCATTTTAAGTTTATAATTAGTTATTTAAATATCATTTATAATTTAGAAACAGTTTAACATCTCTATACTTGCATAGAGGAAAGCTGTTTTATTTTTGTAATAAGGCCTATTTCTATAAATAGTGTGTACATAATCTTGAAATTGAAGTAGTTAAAAATGAAAATAAAGGTGAAGTGACCCATGACCTATCCGTTGAAGGAGAGACTTGTATCTTTATGGTCATGAGTTTCAGCCAAGCACTTTATGATTTATCACTTCAGTATTTTCTTAAAAAAAAGTTGGAATAAAGTTTTTTCTTTTCTTTTCTGGGCATTCCCTCTATGAATTGATTCTCCCTTCCCACTTTTTCTTCGTTCTTTCTACAGCGTCTTCTCTTTTGAGACGCTAACGCTCAGTCATCTAGTCTACTCAATGCATATTTCCCTTTATGTAGTTTCTCAATATTCAGTTCTATTGCCTTTCGTTTAAGTACACCAATCACTTAATGCAGACTTATCCATTCAATTATTTTTTCAGTCAAGCTAGTATTCTTTCTGACAGATTTTCAAACATAAACGAAAACAAATGTTGGATCAATTTTCCATCTTTGAAAATTTAATCATCATTTTCATTTCTTAAAATTTATGGAGAGTTTATTTGCAGTTGGCCGTGATGTCTGCATTTCTTGGTTCAGACCAACTGGCAGTAGAGAATATGCTTGCAACTGATTCAGATGTGCGACCTTGGGTTGAGAAGTACCAGCGCAGTCGAGAAACTGTTTCTCAAACTGACTATGAGGTTAGATTGATTTAAATTTGTTTTGGCACTTTGAAATATATATCCTTTTGTTTATACAAACAATCAATCTGTATCTTCTTTTCGGACGAACTGCATATATTCTCATCAGTAATTTTGACAGCTTCTCTTCTGGTTAAACATAGTTGATTGTTTTCTTGTTCTTGTATTCTCCATACGATCTAGTAATTTGTTTTCTTTGACAGGTTGATCTCATAACAACTCTTACAAAATTAAGCTCCCTAGGTCAGCAAATAAACTACGAAGCCTACACATATCCAGTTCAAAAGATCCAGTTGAGTAAACTCAAATTATGAGAAGCTCGTGACACAGTTGAAGTTTTATTTATTTATTTTTTCTTTTTCCTTTTCTGTGCTCAAAATTTTGAGCTATCCGTTCTATTTCTATCTACCAGTGAATTAACTGAAGTGCTCTTATCTTTATTATGCTTGTTTTATCAACTAATGCAATCATTCTTGTTATTGTCATCTTTATCTTGTGAAAGAAGTATAGTTCCGGTTGTTATTGTCATCTTCATCTTGTGAAAGAAGTATAGTTCCGGTTGTCATTTTGGATCGTCAACCCTTACACTTTTTAAGGCAACATTTTAAAATTTTCACAATAAAAAATAAGCAGCTGTGGTGCACCTAAAATCTTTGACTTTGTTTGGAACAGCTTTGTTACTGTTTATGAAGCAGTTCATTAGTAAAATTTTTTTTTTGAATTTAAAAATTTTGTATTAGAAAGCTGCTTCATAAAATAGGAAGAAAATGGTTTCAAATAAAGCTTTTAAATTTCGTGAACCCCTTGAAAGTATAAAAAAATTCCATCGCGTTACGAAATATCAGCAATCCCATACGCTTCTTTCCAAGAATCCTATATTTCCTTCTTGTCGTACTTCTGTATAAAGTTTGCCAAGGTAATATGCAAGCGCTTGGTGGATGAATTTGGTGGGACTGAGTCACTCAGCAAAGATAACTTCCCTTCTATAAATATGAATAACATATAGGGAGATGAATGCTACATTACGCTTCCAAATATTTTTAGGACATGAGATGCCAATACCATTTTAGAGGCATAAAAAAATGAGCTATCATAGATTAACTTATTTCCCTACCTTAAGACAGGTTCAATGATTGTGTATGTGGTTTGTTTTTTTTTCTCAACTGTTTCAACAGGCATTGATAAGAAAATATACGGAGATCACATCACTTCCTGTAATAAATTTCAAATCCAGAGCAAAAAATATATATTTTTTTTATTGGAAGAGAAGTTAAAACGAGCCGGCATTGCACACAGGACAATGCACATTTCGTCGGGGTGTGAAATAAATGTTTTTTTAATCACACTTTGAGTGATCGTTAATTATATCAAAATAAGTCAGATCAGTCCAAAATAACGTGAAATTAATTTCAGAATTTTGAAGGAGTCTAAAGTGATTCAGATTTTGATTATCATTAGCTTATCTAGGGGTGTCAATTTCGGGTCACGGGTCGGGTTCGGGTCGAACCCAGAACTGACCCGGGTTCGAACGGGTCAACCCTAACCCGACCCGGGCAGACAAACGGGTCGGAAAACCGAACCCGGACCCGACCCGGCGGGTTGCCGGGTTGACACGACCCGACCCGGTTAGGGTGGCCGGCGCCGGAACGGCGGCGGCGAATGGCGGCACGTCACGCTTCGCACGATGCATGTCGTTGCCCACGTCGCTCGTCCTCTCCATGACCTCTACCCTTGTCATTAAAAAGGAGAAGAGACAAGGGCTTCGAGGCTGCTCGGCTTCGCTCCTTCTATGACTTCCCTTTCGATTGGATCGAAAGTTACGATACTTTGATCGGAAGTAACGATCGAAGCTCGCTTGCAGTGAGCCCATTCGTGTGCTTCTCCGGTCCTTCCGTGGTTGGATGACTTCGCTCCTTCGACGACTTTGCCTTCCCTGCGGATCTGAAGTTACGACACTTTGGTCGGAAGCTACATGGGAGCTCGCTCGCTGTGGAGGAAACTTTCTCCCTCGCATCGCTACTTCGGCTCCTTCTTAGTTGTTCGACTTCGCCCCGACGACCTTCCCTTCCAGTCGGATCGGGAGTTACGACATTTTTATCCGAAGCGACATTGGGAACTCGCTTGCTTGGAAGGTGACTTTCTCCCTTCTCGCGAGCTTATTCGGCTCCTTCGCTGTTGTTCGACTTCACTACTACTACATCCCTTCCTGTCGGTTCGAAAGTTCCGACATTTTGATTGGAAGCAAGAACTGGAGCTCGCTCTCTGTGAAGGTATATTTCTTCCCTTCGTGTGCTTATTCAGTTAAACATGCATAAATCCAGTTGCTGAATGGCCCCTTGGAGCAAAGCAAAGAGGAAAATAGAGGATTTAAGTCTAATCCTACTCAAATCATGTTCTAATCCAGCTTTAATCATGTAATCCTTTTAATAGTTTTAGTTAATTAATATTAATTATAATTAATATTAATTATAACTAATTTTATTTTAATTTTAATTAATTATCATTAAATATCATTAATTATAATTAATTAGAGATTATTATAATTAATTATTTTTAAATTTTAATTAATTAATATTATTATGATTAATTATAATTAATCAAAGTTAGTTTTAATTAATCATTATTAATATTAATTAATTATTCTTAAACATGATTAATTATAATCACTTTAAGATTATTATAATTAATTATTCTTAACTATAATTAATTAATATTAATCATAATTAGTTATAGTTAAATAAGATTAATTTTAATTAATTATTAATTTGATTAATTATTATTAATTATAATTAATTAAAGTTAATTACAATTAATTATTTTTAAATTTTAATTAATTACTATTAATCATAATTAATTATAATTAACTAAAATCTTAAAAAAAGGAAAGAAGAGAAGCAATGTGCCCCTCTCTCTTTCCCTTGCTCGATCCGCATGCTGACAACCCCGCGAAGGTATGAATTCTTCCAAACTTAGATTCTTGCTCTCGAAGTTCGTGGTGCACCGGAAAACTACCTATTCATGCCTTTATTGTGCGTGGTGGGATAGGACTCCGGTGTGGCTCCTACGATGAGACGGGTAATCACCTAAAAGCCTCACTCCGGTGTTCGTGGCGCACCAAAAAATCGCCTATACAAGCCTTTATTGTGTGTGGTGGGATGGGACCCTAGTGCGACACCTGTGACAAGGCGGGGTCACTTATAAGTACCCATGAGCGGGGGGAAAGCCAACTATTTTTCTAAACAGGTACATTTGAAGACCCCATACACCTGTTTATTGCGTGTGATGGGAATGAAGACCACGGCCGTAGTGTCTAAGGACACCTATCATACATGCCTTTATTGCGCGTGTGGGAAAGCCTTGTTTCTCATAATTTCCCCTAAACAGGGGAGACGTCGGGAGGCTGCCAAAATTTTGGGTGAACATAAGACCACACTTGAACCTGATATGGACTCAAATGAATACAAACTAGTGGACTTAAGCATGAACTACAAGACTTGTATTTGAACACAAATCAAATGATTAATCAAGACTTGAACCTAAATAAAATAAGTTTAAACTTGAACCAGATTTGAATATCAAGTGAACATAATTTGAACTCAAGTAAAGACTTGAGTTGGACCATAGGGTACTTTAACAAGAACCTAAAATTTCAAGAACAATAGGAACTCGAACTGTACATCATCAAGTGAAACTTGGACTTGAATGTGACATAGTGCATATGCACTTGACTTGCAAACGAAATTAAAATGAGAACTTGAACCTCAATGAACCATGTCTTAAATATAAAATCAACTTAAAAATAAGCTTGAGCAAATGATGTTGAATTGGATTCGGATGCAAATAATAAACAACTTGAACTTGAGTCCGATCGCAGGAGACTTGAATAGCATAAAATATAAAGAACTTGTACGGAACACAGGACTGGGCCTTGGATGAATAGGCAAATCAAAGTCTAAATGCATTATGGTCATCCTAGTGAACAGCAAGTGTTCAACTACCATGATGACTTTCATCGATTAGCCATGTGTAGATTAGTTGCAAGTGGAAGCATAATGATATTTCAGTGAACAACACATGTGCAAGATGAGTTGAAGATGAAAACCAAGTAATCACCAATAAGAAGAAAGGACTTGTGGATCCAAACTTGAACTATAGTTAGAAAATCAAAATTTAATTTGATCTATCTTAAGATCACAAGTATCGATCATTAAATTTGGCGAGCATGTGGAAATAAGGTGTTCATGATCATACCCTGTCTACAAACAATTCATCTCAATAATGAAGGATACACAGTGGATACGATGGGTCCTTCACATAACTACAGTGTGTTGTCTATAAATGAAGTCAATATGACAACCATAAATGAACAATGAATGTAACAGCCTCCTCACATTCAACATCATATAGTCTGCAAATGAACACAACCACATGTAAGTCAATGTATACGAGGAGAATATGCAATGAATGCAATTCACTGGGAAGCTAAACATTGATTTACATATGGGTATACTAACTTATTGACAAACAACAAAGTCATAAATAAATACACACAGTGCAACATGTGATGATTGTTGACCTCATTATTCGAGGTCAATTTCCCCGGACTCAATTCTAGCACCTAGGTCTTCGTAGCCTAGAATAGACGTCAACCGTAGGATTTCCCTTAGGTGGATACCTATTGACGTAGCATCGACTCGAACCTATCACTCAACTCAAATCAGGCTCGATTTTTTGATTCGTTGATGTCGATCGACTCAATCTAATTTATTTTCGATCAAATTGATACATTATTGAGCTCAAAATCAACTCACCAATCAAATCAAAATCAAATCAAATTAACTCAAATTGAATTCGATTTCAATGGCTCCGATTAACCCATTTTGACTCGTCACAAGTATATGTATAATAATAATTGATACGTCATCAAAAATTATCTTAATAGGGCACGAATCTCGATGCAAAATTAAGTTTGGAATGTTCAAAAATTAATTCGGAGACCATCCGAACTCCGATTTCAGTAAACTTACAGTCGAACTGAGCGTCTCAGGAATACAAACCCAATGACACCAAAATCAACCCAATCCGAGCCCAAATGAGTCCAAATCAAGGGCTCAAAGCATTGTCTGAAGGTTCAAACCACAATTTGAGTTACCAAACGATCTCCGATTTTGACGAGCTTATACTCGAATCGAACGGCTCGACGAGACGAATCCAACGAGCTCAAGATCACCAAATTCCGAAATCATTAAGGCCTTCAAATATCCAACGAACGGTCCACGGTCAAAGGGTTTAGCAACAACCCATAACCACCCACTCTCCCTCTCCCTCAACCCATAACCACCCACTCTCCCTCTCCCTCAACCCAAAAAACGTCCAAACCTCCCTCCTCTCATCCAATGAGGGCATCCAAGCCGTCGTCCTTCCTAATGAACACATCAAGCCCCCTCCTCCGCTCCTAACAGCAGTTGCAGCCGAGGCAAATCACTTCTAAATCTTGGGATAATTTCTTCTACATCCTCTCCATCTTCTTCTTCTCATCATTCTTTTGATTTATAGTCAAAATTCCTAAGGAGTTGAAGTTGATCTTTTTTTTTTTTAAATATAGAAGATTTCTTGAACTCATTTTCTTTAAGTTTACTAATGTTAGTAGTTCCCACTCTTTGTCCTTCAATATGAATCTTGACAGTGAAATGAAAAAATTATTATGGTTTCTCTATATTAACATAGTAACATTCCTATCTCAATATAATCAAGGTGACCTTTTGTAAAAGGTTATATAATGTCATGTTCTTGAGACTTATACAAATTTGTTGAAATAAGAATGCTTTTTGGTTGGAAAACTTCATTAGATTTTGGAAAGTAATGAACGTTAATTTTAAATCTTTCCTGAATTGTAATATATGTATGAATTATCTATTTGAAGGGTTGAAGATGTGGAGTTGTGTAAAGGTAATTGTGTGTTGTTGAAGCAAAATTGGTTTGTTTTGGAAAAGTGGAACTTATGTTTGTTTCGAAAAGTATGAATGTTTTTGCAAAAGTTAAAAGTTGCATATGAATAAGTGAAGATAAAGTATGGAAATAGTATGTACTAGAAGTTATTAAGAGGTTAGTTAAGGTGGAAAAGAAATTTTGTAATGTTAATAGTTAGGAAAATAGGTGTATAGTTTAAGAAGTGATTTTTGTAGATTGAGAAGGGAAAAGTGAAATGCGTTTGTTAATGGATTGAAGTAATATGTAAATAAGAAAATGTGCGTATGATTGTTGAAAAGTTGTGTTCTGTATAAATGGTGAAGTTAGGAGTCTTCATGTGGAAAATGCTAAGTGTTTGGGTATGGAAGGAGGAGTGACTTATATGTTTTGGAAGAAAGTAATATAATGACTTATGTATGGAAGCAGAGTAAATTGTGTATCTTTGGAAAGTTTTGGGAAGTAAGTTGTGTGTCTAATGATGAAAGATGATATGATAAAGCGTGAAAATTATGTTATGTAAAAGGTATATTCATTTTATGTAGTGGTTTTGAGAGAAAGGATGAATGTTGAAGCTTTGTTTTTCTTTCATGTAAGAAACAGTCGTCTTCTAGAAATGGGAAAGAGTGATTTTAGGGGAAAAAGTAAAATGTGTTTGAAAAATGGAATTTTTAGGTTTTGAAAAAGATAAAAGCGTATGTATTTTGAAAAGTGAGACTGATGTGGAAGTACTAAGATGAAAGTGTATGTGTGTGAGCTTTAACTTAGTGAAGTATATGTGATTGTAGAAAATTGTAAAGGTGAAAGCGAAAGTTAAAATTTTAAGGGTGGTGAATATAATTTGGACCTTGTGTAAAAATGGCAGATGGCATTTTGAATTTTGTGTGTGAAGTGGAATTGAATGAAGTTTGGAAGAGAGATGAGAGTAGTTGTGTTAAAGAATGAGTTAGTTTGAAATTTATTAGAAAGATAAAGTTGTGAAGAAATGTGTTTTTTTTAGAAGATGAAAGGTTCCAAAAGCAACACCCATCAATTCCGTACTGGTGTTCAGAGCCCGAGAAATGGGGTACTTGTTCATTTTTCAGTAACTTGTCAAATTATTTTTATTACTCATTATTATTAAAATATGCTTCTAATCCCTGTTTTTCGCTTTCTATTTTCTTCCTCTCTTTATATCGGGACATGACTGCGTGAGGAATGAGTACCGTGCGAAAGTGGAACAAAAGGACAAGGAGCTAATACGTCAGTCGCCTCTATTCCAGGGAGTGCGTAGATGGTGCTACGGGGGAAATCACCACCGGTCGTAGCCCCGGTGAACATGGAGTATTTCTAAACTTAGAAAACCTTTTAGGGACTCTCCATTGATGTGGTTGTGGCTGGAACCTTCCTTTTAGGTCCCTGTTAGTAACTCATTATAGGGAACTTAACTTTTTGCTCTTTATTTTGATCCCAAAACCTTTATACATGACGAAAGTCTAAGGGTTAGTAATAACAAAATTTTACCGCCATATAGATAGTAGTGACACTTAAGGACAGAAAATTAAGGACCGGTGAGTCTTAGCGAAACTCTAGACTTAGAGAATGCATGTACACTTTTAGGTTACAGACATATATAAATAAATAAAATTTAGTGACATCTTTATCACTTATAATTATTTTTTTTGATTTAGTGTTATTTTTAACCATTAAATTTACAAAACTAAAAAATCTTTAGTAACTAATTTGATTTAGGTATATACAAACCACACTTTAATATATACACACACTTAGAATTGTTTGTTAGGACAACCGACTTTCTAGTTTAGGTTAGGGTTCCCGGTGTTTATTTCCTTACTGAGCTGTGACGAGCGCTTTTCCTCGAGTTTCATTGCATGTGTTAAATTGTTGGTGTGTTTGTTTATTTATTTTATTGCACTCTGTGTTATGATTTGACTGACGATTAGATTACCCATAGGTTAGGCGATCTGAATTGTTAAGATTTTCGCAGGGGGCCACACTCATGCCAGGGACGAAGAAGGGGCTAAATTATCAAAAATTTTTATAAATGCTACAGAATCTCAGTTGCTAGACCCCAAAATAAGAAAGAGGTGGCCAAAGTGTGGTAAGTGATTTAATTTAAATTTGCAATATATAATTGCTTGGGATGATTTTTATTTAAAATGTTTAGGATACCTGCAGGTGGTCTAGGATTTTCTTTTTCTCTTTCTGTGAATGTAAAGTGAAATGTAAATATTGAATGTAATAAGTTTGAAAAATGTGAAGTGAGTTTTGAAAATGGAATATTACATCCAATTTGGACTATCAAGAAAGGGAGAATATACTTAAAGGATATTCTCTTTTATTAGGAAAAGCAAATTGGATGATTTAATATCGTAAATAGAAAAGAAAATACCCTCATAGGGGTGAGTTTCTTTTCTTTGGATATCCAGAACCTGACGGAGCCTGAGAAGTTCGTAGAAGAGAAAAGACAGAACGAGAAGATTGAAGAAAGAAGATGAAGAAATAAGATTCAAGAAGAACAGTATATCCATTCAAAAATCACTTGGGTCATCTTAGGATTAGAATCCGTTTGTTGTCAGTGGCTGCCGGCCACTTTACTTTTTTAAATTCTGGGTGTAATATGAATTGGACTTGGACATTATATTGATATTAAAATTTGTTTGTTTTACATTGTTTGTGAGTAGAATTTTTTTAGGACTCTTGCATGCCGTATTTTTTTTTGTCTGGATACGAATCCGGAGTGCTTTTTTCCGTAAGGGTACGCTTAAATTCTTGTTTACTTGTAATTAAAATAAATTTTTAGGCTCACATAGGTAACTCTAATGTTCAAGCAGTAAGCTCGTGGACCGGCCGAGCAGTCAGCATAAGCATATTATATACTTTCTATTCCTTGTTAGGCACTCCCGCCTGCGGGTTCTGGCAGACCACTTGACTATGAGGGTGAGTCTGTCAAGGGGAAGTTGTGCAATCTCTAGGGAAAAAACCTATTTTTTCTAAGCCTATTTTTAAAACTGCTTCTATATCATTTTATGCATTCAAGTCAATTAGCATGCATTGCATTCAGATACAAATTAAAAAAGAGTCTAAAATATTATTGATTTTTTTAGACATTTCCTCACCCTACATAAGTTAGGGGCAAATTAGAACTGTCTTAGATGCGGCCCCCAATTCCTTAAAACTTAAAACAACTCCCTATCCCATCTTTCATAAGAGAGCTGGAACAGACTGGTTTTAAAGGCGCTTAGGTGTTATCTGTCATCAGGCCCGGGGGTAATCCAGATTCTGCACTTCTTGTTAGGATTCGGGGTCCCTTATTTTATAGTAGAATTAGGATTTAGGTTTGAGGCGATTTTTTTAGTCTTAGAGTCCTCGCCCTCCGGGATATAAATCAAATTTTCTAATATTGTAACTCAAACATAAAATTTTCTCCTAAAATGTAAAGCCCAACATAGGATAGATTGAGGTTGTCTCTGGGCTTCTCAGAATCCGACACCTCCTACTTTTTCTCATTTGACTCGTTAATAAATGTTCAAAATTGAGTTTTCTCCTTGAAAAATCCTTACTTCTATTCCTTGTCTTTTACTTTGTAGTCAAAAGGGTATGAAATCACTGCTTTAATCGAGAGTTTTCTTAGGAGCTTCTCTCCTAGGATGTAATTAACTATAGGGGCTTGCCTCTATAGGGATTTGAGAACCCTAGACTAAAATAAACCTTATTTTATTCGTATAAAATAAGGGAAGAATCTTTGGGAACGTAGATATTTTTAAAACCTCATTTCTAATTTTGAATAGACTTGTACAATGTTATTACTATCTTTTTAGAAAATATAATATTATATTTGTTATATTCAAATTTAGAAATGATGAATTTTATAAAACTCATTCTCGCTTTTGGATATCTTGAAGAATGTTATGTTCGTCTTTTAAGATGATATAATATTCTTCTTGCCATATCTAAATAAAAGAATGCATAAACTTTTTCAAAAACATATTTCTATTTTTAAACATATTCTATAGGATTTCATGTTCATCTTTTGAGATGATATGTTATTCTTTGAACTATGTTTGATTATAGAAATATCAATTTTCAAAACTCTATTTTGAT
Source organism: Dendrobium catenatum (assembly GCF_001605985.2). Classification (NCBI taxonomy): domain Eukaryota; kingdom Viridiplantae; phylum Streptophyta; class Magnoliopsida; order Asparagales; family Orchidaceae; genus Dendrobium; species Dendrobium catenatum. The sequence goes on along the minus strand of NW_021385752.1, from coordinate 860,299 downwards.
ATTGAATCCATTGTAGAATATTGTGTCAGCCTCTCGAGACCATACTTTATTCTCAATACAGTATTCGATTACAAAATAGGAGAAATCAAAATCTGCGTTGTGACATAAATTTTCCCACCAATGATCATCATGATGGTAGAAGATCTGCACTCAATATTAACAAAATGAACAGGCATATTGGATTATACAAGTAATGATAAGTAAATATTGTACATCTACCATATATACAAGACATCTACACATCTGCGAGTTGTCGTAACAGAAGGCAATGAATGTTACGGCACCTCTATATCAACGTCACTATTCAATGTTAAGCAAACACATTGATTCGCTGCAAGTGGAAACAAAAGATATACAATTGCTATACGCTCCTACGAACTGTCGTAGGAGACTTGTTGTACATTCAATGCATCATCCCCAATAAAATGTAATATGGCTACATTGAGTACAAATAACTACGAGCCACTGTGAGAAACTCGTGATACATATAATGGACAATTTACAAGCATCTATTAGTATAAAGCATGAGATTTGTTAGTGCACTACAATCCACTTGTAGAAAATAATAATTAGTAGACAACAGTCTACTTGTATAAAGAAGTAAATAATTTAATCCATAAGTTGCTACAATACGCCACCAGATCTGCAACACTCATATTAGCAGACAGAAGGAATTTATAAATATTATAAAAATACCCTCGCACATGCACTGTAACATGTATACACATAAGTACACTAAAGGGATAAATATAATCGTGACCCGTATGGGCCCCGACGAGCATGTTGTAGGAACACACGTGACGTCTAGGGATGATACACTAGTCAATAAATTTGAAGCTGATCCTCCTAAGTAAGTAAATAGGAGTCGACAAGGTTCAACAAATGATTATAAAATACCCCTAAACACCTACATGGGCCCCAGCGATCGTGTTATTAAAACACACATGATGTCTAGGGATGTTGTGCAGGTCATAAAGTGAATTCAACTTCAAATATGATCCTTATATATGTTTCAATAGGAGTCGACAGGTCTCGAACCATCAAATAAATATATGGTTGTGGTAATAGGTATATTTATTTTAATATATTTATATTAGGCCTTCAATGCTTATAATCAAGAGAATTCACTAATAAAAGCATAAAGCCTATGAAACTCGATCCTTCTAAGAAGGTAAATAGGAGTCGATAGGGTTCGAACCTTCAAATAAATATACTATTGTGATGACCTGTATATTTGTTTTAATATATTCATATTAGGCCTTCAAGGCCTATAATAATATGAATTCAATAATAAATATATAAAGCCTATGAAACCCGATCCTCCTAAGCAGGTAAATAAGAGTTGACAGAGTTCGAATTATCGGATAAGTATGCGATTATGAGGATCAATATATTTTTCTTAATACATTCATATTAGGCCTTCAAAGCCTATAACAATATGAATTCACTAATAAAGGCATAAAGCCTGTGAAACCCGATCCCTCATCGGTAAGTTAATAGGGATGACAAGGTTTAATCAAGTGGAAATGACCCCCTTCACCCCGATGATCGCCGTGTTGAACGAAGATCTCAATCGAAGAGGTTAATTCTAAAAATTTCAAGCTCCACTAAAATATCCACAAAATTTAAAGCTCCCATAAATCCAAAATTCCATAAATCCCAAAATATAAAATATTTAAAATTTGAAATTCAATCATCAATCACTTAAAGCAACATCCATTCACCCTCCGTAACAGTTTGTTTAGGTGGATAAATTTGAATATAACTTCATATCACAAAGTGTAAAATGCCTAGTCAAAAATATCATTAGGATTCATTCTCAAATAATATCCTACTAGTAATGATGTAGTATATGTCCTCTAACTGGAGATTTTGCTGCTAAATGGCACCGCAATATAAACGGTTATGACATAGGGCCATTTGAACCGAGTGGTTTTGCTGTCAAATGGTACCACAAAATACTAGTTATGGCCAGAGCCAATACACTCCTTAGTGGCATCAATCCTTGAAATATGAATCAATAATATATAATTGATAGGGCATAAAGCCCTCTGTTAGCTAAGGTGGATTCAAATTTATCCCCTTAGACAATCATTCCCCCCAGATCTATATGGTCCCCTTGGATGAAGCAACCAATGGCTACCAACAAGGTTCCTTTTGTCAGGTTGGGTCAACTGCCTCCTCTAACTAAGTAGACTAGGGACCATGATGGCCCGGGATGAAGGAATCATGGGATATTGATCGGGTCCATCATCTATTCCCTCACCATCCACGTTAAGTGCAAGGTGGTGAAAATTTCTATTTTAAATATTAAATCTTAAACTTCCAACATCAAAACCCTTCAAATTCCCAATTCTCAAGCCTTATGCTTCTACTATATGCTAGATAACATGTATTTTCTATATATCTGATTGACGACTAACCTTAATCAAAAGTTCTCTCTCGTGATAAAGAGGGGTAATTAATTATAGGAGCATGCACCTATAGGAAACCAGAACTCATATCATAAAGTCCTCACAAAATGAGGGTGAAATCTCTAGGTAGTGTCTTATCTACAACCTCATCTGCCTTCATAATTACTTCGAGGGCATGTGGCAAGCATCAAGGAGTATCTCCAGTCCATCCCAACCATTCAAATCACCTAGGGACATTTGAATAGAGTAGAATCTTCAAAATTAGCTCATTCTTTCATCTCATACTCTCTCATCACTCAAGTGTTTATAGACTAGAAACCCTATTTGTTCGAGCTCCCTAACAACCATTCTACATTTTTTAAGTTGAATCCAGACATTAAAAGCTATCGGTGATGAGCTTTTCAGAGAACTTAAGATAAATTCCATCCAACCTCAAGAGCTCTCAATCCGGTGCATTTCAGAATATGGTTTCTTCTATAAAGTTTTACATGGACAATATATAAACTCAACCAAACCAAAATCCTAATAATCTAATGATAAAATCTCTCAAAAACTTAAGCCCTAGGTCACTACACTTAGGATTAATTAGGTTTTCATACAGTGATTTTTAAACTATCAAATGTATTCCCCATGATTTATGTTCATGATTGCAACATATGTTTAAAATTTCAAGAAAAATGATCGATCTAATCAAGAAAAAGAGCTAAAATATAATTTCTAAGGTGTAACCATAACGTGCATTAGATATACATTTTCTAGATCATTGATCTCATGATCAACTGTCTAGATCAAGCTATTCTATGACTCTATTTAACACTGCATTCGGTCTCACGGTCCATGAAACTAAAATTAGAATAGAAACATGGAATATAGGCTCCCTTCCAGGAAAATTACTGGAATAAATAGATATTATGATTCATAGGAAGGTAAATATTCTATGCATTCAAAAATTAAATGGGTTGGAGAGAAAGCTAAGGAGATTAATAGGATATAAACTATGGTATTCAGGTAAGAGTCATATTAGAAATGATATAGGTGTAATTATAGATAAGCGTTTGAAGGCTAATGTTATAAAAATTAATATAATTGGAGATAGAATCATATCTTTAAAGATTATTATTGATGTAAAGATTGTTAATATTATAAGTGATTTTGCTCCTCAAGTAGGTTTCAATATAGGTTCAAAATTAAAATTTTGAAATAACTAGAAGAATTAATACATAAGATACCTCTGTTGAGTCTAGTAATTAGGTTGTTAAGCCTAAGTTAATGTCCCAAAGGCTACCAAGAGGGGGGGTGAATTGGTAGTTTAAAAATTTAAGCCCTCTTTTAAATTTATGTTGAACCAAAATAAAAATTGTTTCTTTTAAGTTTTGTAGAAAAAGTTTTTCAACCACATAGTTTTTAAAACTAAGAATTAAAATGCGAAAACATAAAAATAGTAAAGTAAATGACACCAGATTTATAGTGGTTCGGTCTTAAACCAGACCTACATCCACTCCCCAGAGGCACCCTCTGAGTATTGCACTAATACCAATAGTGACTCTACTTTTGCACCCACAGCAAGGCGGAGAAGCCTTTACAACACACTCTTTTCACCACTCCTCGGTGTGGCAAAGAACCATCGTCCTTTTACACAATCCCCAGTGTTGGCAGAGAACCGACGTCCTTTTACACAATCCCCAGTATTGGCAGAGAACCGTCCGTCCTTTCACACTCTCCTAGTGTAGGCAGAGAACCCTTCGGCTATTCACACTCTCCAAGTGTTGGCAGCGAACCCTTCAGCTATTCACACTCTCCTAGTGTAGGCAGCGAACCCTTCGGCTATTCATACTCTCCTAGTGTAGGCAGCGAACCCTTCGTCTGTTCACACTCTCAGAGTGTCGGCAGAGAACCGAATCTCCTTGACATATCTTCTCACAAGAATCTAAAAGGAAGAAGGAAAAGAGTGAAGTAATCCCAATTCACCGTCCGGTACGAACGGTTATTACTAGGTCGGTTCTAGAAACTGCTGAAAACCGTTCTAAGTCGGTTAATCATTTGGACAAAAATTTATTCGTCTGGATGAAATTTTTACAGATGACCGATCGTCCTGGACGATAATTTAATTCGTCTGGACGAAAATTTTCCAAAGGACCGATCGCCATGGGCGATAATTTAATTTCGTCTGGACGAAAATTTTCCAGAGGACCGATCGTCCTGGACGATTATTAATTTCGTCTGGACGAAAATTTTCCAGAGGACCAATCGCCATTGACGATAATTTAATTTCGTTTGGACAAAAATTTTACAGAGAACCAATCGTCCTGGACGATTATAAAATTCGTCCTGGATGAATAGGACTTAGAAAAAATTTTAAGCAAGTTCCTATTCGTTCCATATGTTCAATAGGAGATAACTGTCTGATCATCCTATACGAATGGATATCGTCCAGTACGATCAGTATAAATTTTTTTATGATCTCCTTATGTGTGTGTGTATGTTTTTATTCACTCAATTACAATCACTCCCTTTCAATTTAATTTCAAAGAAATGCAAACTTCAAATTTTACAAAGTATCTCATTCTGAATTTGATTTGAAGTCTTCGTAGTCTGGAGTTCATTTTTCCTGAAATGTTAGTACACACAAGAGCAAATACAAATCTTCTAAAATTGTTAGGAGATAACTACACATTTGAACAATAATATTTGGAATCATCAAAACTACATAAGTTGCAAAAATGTAAAGCATTCAAATAGTAACTATCTTAACAACTTCTTGAAGAAAGAGTTTTTATTGGAGGAGATTTAAATGGACATGTTGGTAGAGAGGTAGATGATTTTAAAAGCATTCATGGTGGCCATTGGTTTGGAACGACAAATGAAGGTGATAAGACCTTATTAGATTTTCTTTTACTTATGATTTTTTAATATTTAATACCTTATTTAAGAAAAGAGATGAACATCATATCACTTATAAAAATGGATTTAGTAAAATATAGATTGATTATTTTCTTATAAGAAAATTAGATTATTTAGATTATAAAGTTATTCCAAGTAAAAATTTATGTACCTAACATCGATTATTAGTTTTGAACTTTAAGATAAAGGACAAAAAATAAAAAATAAAGTAAAATAATTTTCTAGGATTAGATAGGGACATTTAAAGAATATCAACAAAAAAATTTAACGTAAGATTTTAGATCTTAAAATTTTGTCAATGTATGAGGATGATAATGTTATGTGAGAAAAAGTGGTAAGTTATATTAAGATTGTTGCAAAAGATGTGCTTGGAGTTTCGAAGGAAAAAGCTCCTAATAGCAAAAATAATTTGTGGTGGAATCCAAATGTGCAAGAAAAGATAAAAATAAGAATATTTGTTGTAAACATTTGTTTAATTATAAAAATTTAAATAAATGAGAAAGCTATGAAGAGGCTCATTAGGAATCTAAGAAAGCTATTTGTGATGCAAAGAGCTTAGCTTTTAATGATTTATATAATAGAATAGATACTAAGGATGGAGAAAGATATATGTATTAGTTAGCCAAACAAAGAGATAGGAGTAGTAAGGATTTAGTTCAAGTGAAGTGTATTAAGGATGAAGATCAAAAAGTACTTTTCTTATAAGATGATATTCAATAAAGGTGGATAAGATATTTTTCTAAACTTTTTATGAAAATTGTGAAAATATGATTGACTTTAGTGACTTTACCACCCTAAATAAAAATAAAGATTTTTATTTTTATCGGTGTATTAGTAAAACTAAAGTTAGAGAGGCTTTAAAGAAAATAAAGTGTGGAAAAGCTATTGGACCAATAGAGATGTGGAAATGCTTAGGAGATGAAGAAATTTCTTGGCTTACTAAACTTTTTAATACTATTTTGAAGACTAAAAAGATGCCATATCGGTGGAGATTGAGTGTGTTAATTCTTTTTTTTAAGAATAAAGGTGATGCATAGGAGTGTGCAAATTATAGAGAAATTAAGTTAATGTGTAATACTTTAAAAATATGGGAGTGAGTTATGGAGCGTAGGTTGCGGTGTGATACTAATGTTTTTCAAAATCAATTTGGATTCATGCCGGGTAGGTCTACTATGGAAGCCATACATTTATTGAGAGGTTTGAAGGAAAATATAGAGAGAATAAGGAGGATCTACATATGATATTTATTGATTTATAGAAAGCATATGATAAAGTTCCAAGATAAGTCATATGGAGAGTTCTTGAAAATAAAGGAGTTAATAACACTTATATTCAAATCATTAAAGATATGTATGCATGAGCTATTACTTGTATTCAAACACAAGGTAGTTTGACTACGTATTTTCCTATTTTGGTTAGATTACTTCAAGGATCAGCCTTAAGTCTATATATTTTTGCTTTAGTCATGGATGTTCTCACTAGATATTTACAAGAGGATGTACCTTGGTGTATGTTTTTTGTTTAAGATATTCTTCTTGTTGATAAGATTAGAGAGGGAGTTGAAGTTAAACTTGAATTATGGAGGTCAACCTTAGATTCTAATGGTTTTCACTTGAGTAGATCTAAAACTGAATATATGGAGTGTACTTTTAGTAGCAATAGACCTAATGAGGGTATTGTTACTTTGGGCAATCAAGTTATTAATAAGAGTACACATTTTAGATATCTTTGATCTATTATTCAGAGTGATGGTGAAATAGATGGGGATATTATCAACAGAATTCAAGTTGGATGGTTGAAGTGCAGGAATGCTTCGGGCTTGTTTTGTGATAGAAAAGTCCCCCTCAAACTTAAGGGAAAATTCTATAAGATAGTGGTGAGACCAGCAATGCTTTATGGTGCCAAATATTGGCCATTAAAAGAGAAGCATAATACTAAGTTAAGTGTTGCAGAGATGAGGATGCTTAGGTGGATGAGTGTCTTTATCCTTAGATATATGATATGAAATGAGCATATACATGAAAATGTTGGAGTTGCTCCATTGAAAGATAAGATTAGAGAGAGTCGCCTTAGATGGTTTGGCTACATTAAACGGAGGCCTTATGATGACCCTGTTAGGAAAGTTGAGGTATTAGATTTGACTTATGTTAAGAAAGATAGAGGTAGACCTAAAAAGACTTGGTTAGAAAATATTAGAAATGATCTTTCTTTATTAGATTTAAATGAGAATATGACTTTTAACATGACACAATGGAAAAAAATGATTCATGTAGCTAACCCCACATACTGGGACAAAGGCTTGTTGTTGTTGTTGTTCGATATCTCGATCGATTTCTCCATCCAAAACAATAAAGACCGTAATTCTCAAACCACAGAAGATCGGATGATCCTGTATACATGCTAACTCATTAAAGTGAAATCGTGTTACACGATTTACTTATTACAATTGATTGTCAGTGACGCAATCATTGATAATCAATGTGCCCCCGGCCAATCATTACCATGCATTTCAAAAAAATTAATCCTGCATCACGGCCTATCCCCCATTGTTGTCGATGCCACCGATCGTATTTTAATTAATTTTAAAGCTATTTTATTAAAAGAACCTTTAAAATTTATTTTAAAAAATTATTTTTAATCCAAAAATTAGTATAGTACATCAAATTGCAAAAGTTTTTAAACCTCTTTAATTTGAAATTAAAATTAATTCAAAATAATATATATATTTAAATTTATTTCAAATATTAAATATTTGATATTATTAATTAATATTTAACTAAACTAATCCAAATATTTTTAAAATTTCAAGATATTTATTTAAAAACATTTTTTATATTTTTCTAAAACAATTTAAAATTATTTTAACTCTATTTTAAAATTATTTAAATTTTAAGTATTCTTAATTATTTTAAATATATTTAATTACTATAATTATATCAAAAGATTTATGAAAAAAATCAAAATTTTCTATAAAAAATTTAATAGTATATATCAAATTTTTCAAAATTTTAAATAACTTAATTGAAATTAAAATTAATATTAAATATTTATATATTTTAAATTATTTTAAACATTTAATAATAATTAGATTTTAAATAATATGTACTTAAAATTTAAAAATATTTTCTAAAAGTCAATCTTTATTTTTAAAATAATTTAAGAATATTAGATAAAATATATAAAAAATATTTTGTTTTAAAATAAAATTGAATTATTACGTATTTATTAATGTTTTTAAAAAATTTAAATATTTCAATATTTAATTAGTATTAAAATTAAATATTTTCAAAAAGAACTCAAAAATTCATTTTATAACAAAAAATTAAAATATTTTTTTTTAGAGTTAGAAGTTAATTTTAGATATTTTATATATATTAAATGATTAAATGGTTTAATATTTCATATAATATTTTAATTTAATTATAAATGTAAAATTAATTTTGAAAAAGTTTGAAAAAATTTATCTTAAAATTATTTTAATTTTTTTAAGATTTTAAAATTATTTATATATGGATTTTAAAATTATTGTGAAAATTAATTATTTTTATTGTTTTAATGTGGTTAACTACTACAAATTTTAAAAAAATTCATAAAAAATAAAATATAAATAAAGAAATTAATAGTAAAATCATATTTTCTTTTGAATTTTTAATATTTAATTAAAAAAATAAATTAAAATTTGAAAATATTAATATATTTTAAATAATTTGAGCATAGGAAAATTTTAAATTTTGATTAGATGTCTCTTAGGCATGAGACTTTGAACATTTAAACTTAGGCTTTGTTTGGAACAGCTTTCTTTTTGCTTTTCAAAGGAGCTTTCTAGTACAAAAATTAAAAAATTTTGTGCTGGAAAGTTACTTTGAGAAACAGGAAGAAAGTTATCTCAAATGAAGCCTTAATAAAATCTTTAGCCTCATGAGAATTTCTAGCTGATTTTAAAAATCATTAACTATTTAATTAATTAATTCTAAATTAATGTTTTAATTAAGTCTTAAAACTTCTAAAAATTCTAAAAAAATCAAATTTAATCATAAAATAAAAATAATATGCTAAACTGGGAAAAATTTAACCCTTAATTAGAGAAAATTAAAAGCACCTTGATTGCATTTCAATTTTAAGATTAATTTAATTTTAAGTGAAATCAATATTTAATTAATTTAATTATTTAAAATAATTAAAACTCCAAAAAATTCTCAAATACTTGATAACACCTCCTTAGATTATTTCTGACATTTGGAGGTGATTTCAAAAAGTTTGGAATGCATTTGGATCAAAATCATCAAAATCTTCCCAATTAAACAAATTAAATAATTCAAATAAATTCCCAACTTTGAATAATCTTAACTAATTTTAAAAAATTTCGAATTGAGCAAACTTAAGGGCATTGGACTCCATTTGTGGTCTAATATTTATTAAAAATGTCAAACCACTATAGACAATTCAAATTTAAAAAATCAACATTTTGGTCAATTTTAAGTCAAAATTTTAACTCTTTTTTTTTTTAAAGCCGTGCAAGAGCAATGGTATTAAAAGAGAAAGGAAAGCAACAACCTAGATACAAGCTAAATTAATAGCATCTCATCCTTGATCAAATCAATCAAAGGATTCGGAATGTTACCAAAAGAAAAACTATCAAAAACAAAACTACCATCTATAGCTAAAGTAGCACATAAATTCGTTACTTTATTACAATTCCTATTAACATGGTGAAAAACAACATTATTAAAGTCCTTCAAGAAGAAGAGATCCTTGCCCAGCCATTTATCCAATTCCCAATCAATTTTCTTCAAAGAATCTTGTAAGAATGTAATCACATTAGTATTATCACTTTCAATGATAATAACTTTGCTTTCAAGCATCCAACTTTGTATAAAATCTCTAATATCCACAATTACCTCCATCTCCAATTGGGCAATATCCCAATGAATCTTATTTCTTCCAAAAACAAGAAGAAGTCTATCTTTATGGTCTCTAAATATACCACCAATACCACTTCTATTTGAGCTCATCAAAGATGCATCCACATTTATCTTGATCCAATCTAGTGGTGGAGGGCACCAAGTAAAAAATAACTCCCTTTGGAGATTAGCACCCCAGCTAACTAGATAAGGAGAAGATTTCAAAATAGCTAACGATAGCACATTTGCATCCACTGAAGAACACGGCAAAGCAACCTTACCATGCTTCACTGAATTGCGATTTTTCCAACTTAAGAAAACAACAACACAGTAAATTCTTACCATCCAAGAATTCTGACCAGAAATCCTTTTAAGCTCTTCAAAATAGCCCTCCAAAGATTAAAAAGAAGGAATATAAAACCCCCATTCACGAATTTTAAATCACCTCTTAAAGATATTTACACTGAACAATAATATGCTTGTAATTATTCATTTCCAGACATCCTCTAGCACAGCGATCATCAGTTTCCAGTCTTCGGTAATTTAAAAAGTGATTTGTAGGAATAGCAAATTTGCTAAGTTTCCACCAAAAAATTTCCACATTATAGTTAATCTTTAAGCTCTTAAGCCAACTATAAAAACCATCAACATCACTAATACCTTTGTCTTTCATGGCTTTATCATAAGCTAAAGCATATATAGATTTACCCGAGAACTTAAATACGGTTTCCAATTGATCCTCCCGTTGAACATCTGGTTTCACATTCCTGATAAGAATTGCTAGATCTTCATGGAACCAATTGATTAATTTCCTTTCATCCCACTGTCCTATATCTGTAATAAGTTGTTGAACTTTTAAATTTTTCAAAGCACCGCAATCAATGAAAGTAGGCCACTCATTTAAGCATCTATCCAGCAGCCAAACATCATTAAGAACCTGAATTTGATCTCCTCTTCCCACTCTCCATCTAACAACAGGCTTTAAAAATTTTCTACAATCCTTTAAAATTTTCCAAACATTAGAGGAGCAGTTTATGTGGTTATCATTCACTACATTATCACCAAATTTGGAAAGGAACTCATAACTAAATGTAAAAAAATCCAAAACTTAAATTCTATGTACTCATCTTAAGGTCTAATATTAAAAAAAATACTAAAACTTCAAAATTCAACTTTAATAAAAAATAAAAATTTGACCCTTTTATGAATGTATTTAAGTAATTCAAATATTTCAAAAAATTCAATAGTTGAGTAAAATTACAGAAAACATCAGTTCAAACTTCAAAATCGATATCTAAATTTTTTTTTTAAAATGTATCAACCTTTAAGTTCAACTAATTAAATTCACTTAATTATACCTATTATGACTAAGTAATATGGGTCTGTGAGGCTATTAGCTTAGCCCCAAGGAATATGAAATAAACTTCACAACATCAGTGAGCAATAAAGATGGTAGCCATATAATATTTAAAATACATCTTAAAAGTAATTTTAAATTATTAATATTTAAACTCTACCTAAACTTCCCCTAAAGCCTTTTAACCAATCAGAATAATGAGCAACTTTAATGAATTATCCTATATAGGACATATCAAAATCACACATCCTATCTCACACAATTTGGATAGTTTTCTAGGACAACCAGCTCTAGTCTTAGGTCGGACTGGTGTTGTACTTTCCTGTTATTGTATGTCAAAATTTTCAAGTTTTCACTACATGCTGATTGCTACAACTAATTGATTTGATTATTTATTTAAATTTTATGTAGTATGTGTATTGATGTGATGGGAATTAGATTAACCTTAGGTTAGGGACAATTTAAATGCTATCACATTTTTATGCAGGTGGTTATACTCATATAGGACTCTAAAAATAAAGGAGGCATAAAAAAATTAAGCTTTTAAAATTAACAAACTTTTTACAGGTGCTACGCAATGCTAAGTTCCCCTTTAAAATTAAAAGAGCATGGCCAAGTGTAGTTGGGTTGAGCATTTTATTATTCTATTATATAATTACTTAGGATTATTTAAAAATTAATTATTTAGGATAACTTTGCATGTGGTTTGAGTTTAGATTTTTCTTTTAATTTTGAAAATTAATTTTAGTGTAATTAAGAGTTGTAAAGATGACAATTGAGATGGGATATGCATCTAATTTGGAATTCAAATATGAAGGAACATTCTTTAGGAAAGAGTTCCTTTCCATTTGGAGATCCAAATTTAGATGAGTTCAAGTATCGAAGGAGAAAAGAAAACACCACTTCACGGGGGAGATTATTTTCACTTGGATATCCAAACTTAACAGGTCCAAGGAGTTTATAAAAATATGAAGAAGTGAAGATTGAGAAGAAACCCATTCTCAAGGTCACTTGTGTCATAAGAGTAGAATCTGGACTATTATTAGTGGTACCCGACCACTTTTACTTTCTACAGATCCTGAGTTATAATATTAAGTGGCATTTGTCACATGGACTTTGAATTTATTTAATTATTAATTAAATTGAATATTTATATTGATTGCACTTAGAAATACCTATTTTTCTAGTTTTTTTATTGCATGTTGATTTTGATTTAGCTTGGAATTTGATCGGAGGCTCGTAAGTGTACAAACAAAATTTTTTTTATTTTAATTAAATTAAAAATTTTAAGCTCTGATAAAAACTATAATCAATTTTGATTTAGCTTAGTGTTGAATCTTAATTAGGTTATTAAACATAAACTAATATCCCAAGACTAACTAAGAGGGAGGTGAATTGGTAATTTTTAAAAATTCTCTTAGATTATAAAATTAAAAACTGTTGATTTTCAAAGCAAGTTAATTAAACTTTCATATTAACTTTTCAACCACAGAAAATTAACTTGCAATAAGTAAATGTGGAAATTTAAAAGACACAAAGATTTACAGTGGTTCGATCAAACATGACCTATATCCAATCCCTAGAGACTCCCTCTTCAAGTATTGCACTATTACCAAAGTGACTTTACTTTTGCCCCCACAGCAAGGTAGAGAAGCCTGTATAAAAACCTCTTATCCACCAATCCTCGGTGTGGCAGAGAACCGTCATCCTTTCACACTCTCCAAGTATCGGTAGAGAACCATCATCCCTTAACACCCTCCAAGTGTAGGTAGAGTACCTTCGTCTTTTACACCCTCTAAGTGTAGGCAAAGAACCTTCATCCTTTCACACCCTCCAAGTATAGGCAGAGAACCTTCGTCCTTTCACACACTCTAAGTGTAGGCAGAGAACCTTTGTCCTTTCACACCCTCCAAGTGTAGGTAGAGAACCTTCATCCTTTCACACCCTCCAAGTGTTGACAGAGTATTAGTTCTTCTTCAAAGATCTTCACACGATGAATCTAGAAAGATAAAAGGAAGAGTTATAAAAAATTTTAAATTCATCTAAATGAAACGTCGGGACAAAAAGAGACCTCATAATTTCATACTGTATAAGGCATGTACAAACTGTGATCATACAGTATGATCCATATTTAAAAATATGTATTTTTGAGCCAGAAGAGACCCGTCCATTTCATACTCTAGAAGGTATATATGAACTGTGATCGTACAGTATGATTTATACTTAGAAAAAAAATTTTGAGTGAGAAGGGACCCGTCCATTTCGTACTCTAGAAGGCATGTATGAATGGTGATCGTACAGTATGATTAGTACTTAGAAACATTTTCATTTATGTTCGTTCGATGGCTCATCAGAAAAAATAACTGATCAGATCGTCATGTACAAATGGATATCGTACAGTATGATCAGTTTAAAAAATGTGAATTTTAAACTCTCCCTATATGTACATGTGCTCAGTTACTCAAATACAATCACACTCTCTCAGACTAAAGAAAATGAAAATATAGACTTCAATTATAATAAACTTTAAATGATCTTGATTTAAAGTCTTCAACAATCTAGAGTATGATTTTTCTGAAATATTAGTACACATAAGAGCAAAATAATTCTTCCAAAATAAGTTAGGAGAAATAATAATCAAAGCAATAATATTTGAAATCATAAAAACATACAAGTTGCAAGAATATCAAACATGCAAGAATTAAGTAGCAACTATCTCAACAATCTCTCTTTTTTTATGATGGAAAAATAATTATTGTTTGAGTAAAAATGGATACCCTACATTTCTCCTTAACTCCCTATAAATGAATAAATATAAGGGAATTTCTTTAAGAACAAATCAATTTTTTTAATTTTTCATAAACGCACACAAAACTCACAACACGCACAAAATATAAAAAAAAAAAAAACAATACTGACAAAACTAAACAATCAAACACAATAAAAATAAAATAACACTAACAAAACCAAATAATCAAACACAACAAACAGACGCAAATAATATTTCTCCCTTTTTTTAACAACAACAAAAAAGAAGAAAGAAGGGAAAGTTGAATGAAAGAAGTCAAATGTGATGCGTCTTGGAGTACTCGCGATGGTAGAGAAATATAAAGTTTAATGTCTTAGCATTATACAAAAATCTGGCATGCAATGAGATAAAAGAGAGAGTGTGTCATCCACTAGAAACAGCGAGATTTTTATGTGGAAAACCCATCAAAAAGGGAAGAAATTATGGGGCCAAGCCCAGTTTAAATGAATCCACTAGTATTTTAGTTGATTACAAATGAGGTCCTTCCTCGAGAGAAGGCCTTAGCTTTATGTACATCTTATAGAGAGCATTACATGGTGAGAATACATAGCATCATTGTTAATGTGTTTGTTTGGCCTGAAAGACTGTAGTCGGTGGGCGAAGTAAGTCAGAAGGACCATAGTTAGTGGGCGATAAAGGTCGGAAGGACTGTAGTCAGTGGGTGACGTAAGTCAGAAGGACTATAGTCGGTGGGTGACGTAAGTTAGAAGGATCGTAGTCAGTGGGCGATGGAGGTCGAAAGGATTGTTGTTTGATGATGGAGGTTAGAAGGACGGTGTCAGGTAGAAGTCCAATAATGGATATAAATCCAATATTTGATAGATGTCCGATGAATGTCCGACAATAAGCAAAAGTCCTGTGTCGGTTAGAAATTTGGTGATGAGTAGAGGCCCAGTGTTGGGTAGAAGTCCGATGTAATTTTATGGTCGAGGAGAACTCCGGTGTTATAAGGCATTCAAGGAGAACTCTGGTATTACTTGGAGTTCAGGTGAAACTCTGGCGTAACTTAGAGGTCGGGCAGAATTCTAGTGTCACTTGGAGGTCGGGCAGAATTCCCGTGTCACTTTGGCGTCAGGCAGAATTCTGGCGTCACTTGAGCAGAATTCCAGTGTTACTTGGAGTTCGGGTGGAATTCCGACGTCACTTAGAAGTCAGGTAGAATTCCGGTGTCACTTGGAGTTCGGGCGAAATTTTTGTGTCACTTGGAAGTCGATCAGAATTTCAGCATCACTTGGAGTTCGGGCAGAATTCCAGTATTACTTGGATGTCGGGCAGAATTTGGGCATCTCGTGGGGGTTGAACAGAATTCAAGCGTCCCGTGGAAGTCGGGCAGAATTTTGGTGGTGGCCGAGGGGAAGTTTCTTCCCTCCTATCCTTATTCTCTTCTCCTCTTGCTTCTTCTTGCTTCCCCCTCCCCTCAATGAAGAATGAGGGATCTATTTATAGTTTTTTGAGAGTGGCATGACCCATAAATAGGAGGAGGAACAAGGGAAAATGTGAAGTGCATTGGATGGATTACCGATATTGAATCCCTTGATCGTGGACAATTTGTCTGACATTTGAAGGTTTTAATGATATTAGAATTCAACGATCTTAGGCTTGTTGGATTTGTCTCGTTGAGCCGCTCGATTAGACTATAAGCATGTCATATTTGGAAGCCATTTGGTAATCCAATTTATGGATTGAACCTTCCAACATTGCTTCGGATCCTTGATTCAAACCCATTTTGGCTCAAATTGAGTTGAATTTGGTGTCGTTGGGTTCATATTTTCGAAACGATCAGTTCTACTATAAGTTTGTTGAAATCAGAGTTCATACGGTCTCTGTTTGAAGTTTCTAACCACATTTTTGCCTTGAGATTCGTGCCAGATCAAGATAATTTTATGATGACATATCCGTTGCCCCCGTATTTACGGACATCAAAGGTCTAGAAGTCCAAAAATATATGTGTCAACATTTTATATTGGCTGAATCGCAAAAAATTGTGTTCCAAAAATAAAATATTGCTTAAAATTGATCATAGAGGCCCCATTGAGCTCCAAAAGTGTCAAAATTGAGTCTGAAATGTCAAAAAACATGTTCGGGGACTCCAAAATGTCAAGTTTGGATCGTCCCGGCCAAAAATCGAGTCCAAACAGCATAAGCAGCCGAACCGACCAGCCGGCCAGCCAACCACCACCCGACACTACCGCCGGCGGTGGCACGCGTGCCACGCACTAACATGGAGTTTTTAAAGTTTGAGTTAAAATGAGTACATAGAATTTAAGTTTGCTTTTTTTTGGATTTTTTACATTTAGTTATGAGTTTTTGAAGTTTGAGTTAAAATTTTGACTTAAAATTGACCAAAGTGTTGATTTTTTAAATTTGAATTATTTTTTGTGATTTGACATTTTAATAAATATTAGACCATAAATGGAGTCCAATGCCATTAAGTTTGCTTAATTTGGAATTTTCTCAAATTAGTTAAGATTATTCAAAGTTGGGAATTTATTTGAATTATTTAATTTGTTTAATTGGGAAGATTTTGATGATTTTTATCCAAATGCATTCCAAACTTCTTGAAATCACCTCCAAAGGTCAAAAATATTCTAAGGAGGTGTTATCAAGTATTTGAGAATTTTTGGAGTTTTAATTATTTTAAATAATTAAATTAATTAAATATTGATTTTACTTAAAATTAAATTAATCTTAAAATTGAAATGCAATCAAGGTGCTTTTAATTTTCTCTAATTAAGAGTTAAATTTTGGTCAGTTTAACATATTTTATTTTTATGAATAAATTTGATTTTTTTTTAGAATTTTTAAAAGTATTAATGCTTAATTAAAATAATAATTTTGAATTAATTAATTAAATAGCTTAAAGATTTTAAAAATCAGCTAGAAATTTTTTTAAGGCTAAAGATGTTATTAAGGCTTCATTTGGGATGACTTTCTTTGTGTTTCTCAAAGTAGCTTTCTAGTATAAAATTTTTTAATTTTTGTACTAGAAAGCTGTATCGCGCGGTTATGGCTTTTTTTTTTTTAGTGGAGCCCATGGGAGTTTTTAATTTAAAAAATTTAAAATAAATCTCAAAAAATTCTAGAAAATTCCAAAAAATTCTGGAAAAATAGGAAAAATTCCCTAAAACTATGGAATGTTCTTTTCCTCCCAAAAAATATTATAAATACCCCACTGGGCTAGGGGAAACTTGCACCTTCTTCCTTTCTCCTTCTGACTTTCTTATGGCCGAGGCATACCGCTATTTTTGAGTAGGTGAATTTCCCAACTTAATTCAATGCCCCTCCTCTTGTACAGAAGTAAAAAATTTCTCTTTTTTTTTAATTTTTCTCTCCCATTTTTCTTCTTGCTCTAAAGGTCTTCCGTTGTTTTTCATAGGTGACTTTCCCTACTTAATTTCAATGCTCCTCTTCAGCGTAGAAGGAAATTTTTCCTACTTCCACTATCTTCTCCTCTGGCTAACTTCTTATAATTAAGGCATTCCATTATTTTTTGTATGTGACTTTTCCTAATTAAATTGGAGCCCCTCCTCTTATACAGAAGTTAGAAATTTCTCTTCTTTTTTTTTCTCCCCTGTTATAACTTTTTAACAGTTGAGGCATTACCTTATTTTTTATAAGTGTCATGCCCTTCTAAAAATCAGGGCCCCTCTCTGTGTGTAGAAGTTTAGAATTTTTACAATTATTCATTTTCTTCTCCTCGAGTCTTCTTTTTACATTGGAGGCATTCCAATATTAGTAATAGACGACATGCTCCTGTTGAGCTTTAGTGCCCCTCTCTCATGTAGAAGGAGATGTTTTTCTTTCTACTTGGTCTTCACTTACAAACTTCTTCTTATATTAGAGGCATTCCATTATCATAGATAGGTGGCACTCCCCTATCAAGCTTTAGTGCCCCTCTCTTGTGTAGAAGGAGTCACAATGAGAGGCTATCTTCTAAATAGACAACCCTTGATAGAAGAAGATCAATTGTTGCTTGTATGAGAGGGTGATTTGAGAAGATCTGACGGTAATAATATCTGGGAGGAGAACCAAAAGTGATGAGTAGATGGGGAAAATTTCAACTCCATTTAAGTAGAAGTCTGTTGGCGATTGATAACCGAGCTGAAGTTTGTTGGTAGTCAACGACCAGTGTAGAGCTGAAGGAGAAAGTTTGAGGGTGCATTTCTAGTAGCAGTCGAGCGAGAAGCTGATGATGACTGATATAAAGTGAAAGACCGTCGGTAGATATCAGATTAATGACCGATGATGGTAGGAGTCCAGTGGCATTTTGCTAATGCAATATGCATCCATACTGAAGTGTACTGACATCATATATCCCTAAGCCAATGGACTGGAGCAGTGTGCTATGTTAGTGGTCTGGCGACACACATATAGTGTCAACTGAGTTGAGACCTGATGAAGACAAAATTGTAATCTTTCTTTGAAGAAGAAGTTGTAGGAGATGCTTGTGTGCAGTAGATAAGAAGTTACTTGAATCCACCAAGGATATTTGAATGCTTAAAAGTTTTTGTTTCTTGATGATAGTATCTTGTGCAAAAGATGTCAATGTACTTTTTAATTTCCACTTATAGTGAGAATAAATATACGAAGTTAAGAACCTATCTCTTGGAAAAAAGTTGAATTATTATTGCACCTTTTATGCATAATGTGTTTTCCGTGTTCTTTGATGTTTTTCAGCCTGCTAAAAATTTTTATATGCTTGTGTGGAAGAGGTCGAAATAATTCTCCAATGATGTATTACCTTTCCAAAGTTGTATGTTAGAGTATTGCTCGATGACGTTAACCTATATAGAAGAGGTCAAGAGAATCCACATAAGATGAAAGACCTATCCGAGGTTATATGTCAGAGCATCGCTCGATGATATTAACCTATGTGGAAGAGGTCGGGAGAATTTTCCAAGGATGTGAGACCTATCCGAGGTTGTATGTCAGAGTACTTTGCTTGATGATGTTAACCTGTATGGAAGAGGTCAAGAGATCCACCAAGGATGTGAGAACTATTCAAGATTATATGTCAGAGCACTTTGCTCGATGACATTAACATGTGTGGAAGAGGTCGAGAGATCCACCAACGATGTGAGACCTATCTGGGGTTATATGTTAGAGCCCTACTCAATGATGTTAACCTGTATGGAAGAGGTTGAATCGAATCCCCCTGGGACCAATTTTGCATTGATTGGGAGGGGGCAAATGCCGCGTGTATCCTGAATTAAAGGTAAAAAAGGGGCTATATTTAGACTGTTAATTTCTTTTTGAGGTTGAGATTAAGACCTTGCCCAAGGAGTAGAAGTTCAGCAAATGACTGTATAAAGATTGCGATTGATTAAAAGAATCCTTGCATTTGCTGGAATTTTTCTGAAATATCATCTTGATAATGAAAGCATTGAAGGAACGTTTTGACTATGATGGAGTTAAAGTTGCCCCCTAGTTCACATTTGGTTCTTATGAAATTGATGCAACAATGGTTGATGTTAGGAAGTTGACATGAATGACCTTCTTAGATTGAAGCAAAATTTGCCCCCAGTCAGGAACCACATTCCTATAGATGAAGCCAAACTGTTGTGTTTTAGAGTATTAGTGGTGGTAGAGAAATATAAAGTTTAATGTCTTAGCATTGTACAAAAATCTAGCACGCAATCAGATAAAAGAGAGGGTGTGTCATCCACTAAAGATAGCAATATTTTTACGTAGAAAACCCCTCCCTAAAAAGGGAAAAACTACGGGGCCTAGCCTAGTTTAAATGAATCCACTAATATTGTAGTTGATTATAAATGTGGTCCTTCTTTAGGGGAAGGCCTTAGCTTGATGTACATCTTATAGAGTGCATTACATGGTGAGAATACATAGTATCATTATTGATGTGTTTATTTGGTCTGAAAGAATGTAGTCGGTGTGAGATGTAAGTTAGAAGGATCGTAGTCGGCGGGCAACGGAGGTCGGAAGGACTGTAGTCGGTGGGCGACATAAGTCAGAAGGATCGTAGACAGCAGGCGACGGAGGTCAGAAGGACTATTATATGATGATGGAGGTCTAAAGGACGACGCCAAGTAGAAGTCCAATAATGGATATAAATCCAACATCATATAGATGTTCAATTAATGTCTGATAATAAGTAGAATTCCAGTGTCGGGTAGAAATTTGGTGACGACCGGAGGCCCGGTGTCGAGTAGAAGTCCTATGTAAGCTGATGGCCGAGGAGAACTCGGGCGTTAGATGACATTCGGGGAGAACTCCAGTATTACTTGGAGTTCAGGTGAAACTCTGGTGTAACTTGGAGGTCAGGTAGAATTATGGCGTCACTTAGAGGTCGGGTGGAATTTTGACATCACTTAGGCGTCGGGCGGAATTCTGGCGTCACTTGGGCAGAATTCCGATGTCACTTAGAGTTTGGGTGGAATTCTAAAGTAACTTAGAAGTCGGGCAGAATTCCAGTGTCACTTGGAGTTCGGGTGGAATTTTGGAGTCATTTAAAGGTCGAGCAAAATTCTGGCGTCACTTGGAGTTCTAACAGAATTCTGGCAGCACTTGGAGGTTAGGCAAAAATTTGGCATCACTTGGAGTTCAGGCGGAATTGCGACCTCACTTAGAAGTCAAGCAAAATTCCAGTGTCACTTGGAGTTTAGGAAAAATTCTAGTGTTACTTGGAAGTTGTGCAGAATTTGGGCATCTCATGGGGGTCGAACAGAATTTCGGCATCCCGTGGAAGTCGGGCAAAATTTTGGCGGTGGCCGAGGAAGAGTTTTTTCCCTCCTATCCTTCTTCTCTTCTCTTCTCCTATTGCTTCTTCTTGTTTCCCCCTCCCCTCAATGAAGAATGAGGGGTATATTTATAGTTTTTTGAGAGTGGAATGACCCGTAAATAAGAGGAGGATCAAGGGCAAATGTGAAGTGGATTAGATGGACGGTCTATATTGAATCCCTTGATCTTGGACCACTTTTCTGACATTTGAAGGTCTTAATGATATTGGAATTTGATGATCTTAAGCTCGTTGGATTTGTCTCGTTAAGTCGCTCGATTCGGCTATAAGCATGTCATATTTGGAAGCCGTTTGGTAATCCAAATTAAGGATTGAACCTTCCAATAGCACTTCGGGTCCTTGATTTGAGCCCATTTGTTCTCGGATTGAGCTGAATTTAGTGTCACTGGGTTCTTATTTCTGAGACGATCAGTTTGACTATAAGTTTGCTAAAATCGGAGTTCAAACGGTCTTTGAATTAATTTTTGAAGTTTCCAATCACATTTTTGCCTCGAGATTTGTGCCCGATCAAGTTAATTTTATGATGACGTATCAATATGAGAAACCTTTAATAATTTATCTTGAAATAAATTGAATTATAATTATAATAATAAGATTAATGTCCATTAGATAAAAATAAAAATTCAAAACATTTAAATTAAAATATAACATAGACAAGAAAAATAGATCAAGGTCATGAAACATTCTAGACAATTAGATAAGGAGAATTAATGTAAAAGTTATGAAATAATAATTAGATAAAGTCAATTTTCAATGCAAAATATAATTGAACATTAGATTGATTTGAATTTAAAGATTAAACGATAGAGGAAAGAATATATTTAATTGGCGACATTGTGTATCTTTTTTATTTATTTTTAGCACACTTTGTGCATCTTTTTTTATTTAGGCTAATTTTGTGCCTCTTTTTGTATTTAGGCTAATTTTATTCCTCTTTTCAATTTGCGAACTATTGCACATTCTTTCGATTTTTGTACACTTGTATATTTCTTCTTTTTTTAATTGATCTTTCTAAAATCAATAATCTAAAAACTCAAACTTCTCTAAGTACAAAGATAATTATATTGAAAAGAGAAATAAAAAATAAAAAGACATCAAAATTGCAATAATAATATTTAAAATATGTTTGCCTAAAAAGAAAATGAGATTAATAGCCTTAACTTGATCAAGTTATAAATTAACTTAAATTTTTTAAAAATTAGATTTCATAATGAAATTACTTTTTGTATTACAATTTAATTTATAACATTTTTTAAATCAATTAAGATAGAATTAATATATAGGTAGACTAACATTTCACACAATGAACAAAAGCAACTAACAAAAAATAAGACATATTTTAGTGATATCAATTTAATAATGGAATACATTGAAGCACAATTGATATCAAAACAAAATACAATGATAACAAAACATTAATACAAAAGCTAAATAAAAATAAGTATACAAAGCATCTAAAATATCACTAAGATCAACACATCTCAAAGGACTGGCAAAGACAACACACAAGAAGTATATCTAGAAATTTGAGGGGCCCTGGTCTGGAGGAGGAGGCTGGTTAAACATAGAAAAATAACTATTCATCATAGCCACATTGGTGTTCACCGAGTCGAACTGGCCTCGGATCCAACCCATGTCCTGCTGGTACTGTGCATCCTGCTGATTAAGGTGAGTCTAATTTTGTTTAAAATGTTGATCAAAATGACTCTCTAATCAGTCAAAGTGCTGGATTATCTCCTGAAAGTCATATCCCTGAGTAGGTGCAGGTGTAGGTGTTCCCCTTTCTCCTTCAGTATCCTTACTTGAATTATTATTCTTCCCAAAGAGTGCTCAAAAAGAGGCATCGATAAAGTAGATTGGCAATTCAAGTGGAATTTTAAGGTGAACAAGATTGTACTTCTTCTCTAGAACATAGGTCACTACGTGTCCTAAGGAAATATTCTTCTTCCTCCTATGAGAAACATGCCCAATTTTAGAAAGTATGTGAATATAATCAAAAATAAGTTGTGCTTCATCTATTGGTTTGCAGTCATGATAAGATAGGTAACAGTGGGCAGAATAGTGTTGCAACTCATGACCCCGAGTTTGAGATTTTGATGATGACAAGTAATGTCGTTTGAATTATCTTGAGATTCATTGAATATTATTTGTTATTGTCCGTGAGTACTAACATTTCAGGAAATATCAAAAGCAACTCAGGATGACAGGAAGATTCAAGAATGGGTAGATTAGGAGTATGAGCCTACAATGTATTTTGTAGTTTATTTTATTTTTATTTTCTTGAGTCTGGCCATAAAATGCATAAAAGTCTGAGCAACCATGCACACACACAGGGGGAGAGTGTTTTTAAATGAAAAATTTAGAGTTTTTCTTTCTCTGTAGATCATACTGTACGATATTATTTCGTATCGTACGATCAGAGCTTTGTAGGATGATTCTGTGAATAGATCGTACCGTACGAATATAATCTTACTGTACGATATGTTCAAATCCAAAACCTTAGCCGTCATTTTAACTTAAGTAAGTTATTTTGCGCCGTTCGTACCGTACGAACATGTTCGTACTGTATGATTTATTTTAAATACTTACTTAATTTAACCTGTGATTAGTGCAACAAATCTGTGCTTAATTATAATTTGAACATCGTACTGTATGAACCCTTAGTACAATACGATGAACAGAGACGAATTATAATCGTCCTGAAGATCGTCCTCGACAATCTCTTGGGTTTTGTCTCATCGTACTATACGATGTACATCATACCATACGATGAACAGAGACGATGTTTGATCGTCCCGACTATCGTCCTGTACTAACAGAATTATTGTGGATCGTACTGTACGTTTTAATATCGTATTGTACGAATGTTTTTGAACTATTCGTACTACTTTGTATCAGGATGAAGTCTGTTTATGCATATTGTACTGTACGATTATAAACCGTATTGTATGATAGTAACGGCTACTTTTGAAATCTCAGGGGTTTTGGAGCCCATTTTTATGTGTAAAACTTACATATTTTGGTGTGTGAATTAGAGAGGAGAACATGGTTAGAGAGGGATTCCGAGGGAGAGATCTCTTGAGAAGTTCTTTAGGGTTTGAGAGAGGAAGGAGAAGCTGAGCGTTGTGAGGGAGAAGTGGTGTGAGGGAGATCACACGGTTGATCAGAACTTGCTGCATCTTGCTCCTCCTATGGCCCTAGAAGAATTTGTGGGGGGATCTCCTAGAGGAAAGGCTCTTCTACATCCGTGACCTCGAGGTACTCTGCCTTCTACAGGAGGGAGAAAAACGAGAAGGTTCTCTGTCGTCGCCAGGAGGGTTAAAATAGAGTTTGGCACTCCGCCACGCCGGGTCGGTGAAAGGGAGTATTGTAAGGGCTTCTCCGCTTTGCCAAGGGGGGAAAAAGGAGAGATAATTCTTGTAGTGAAATACCCGGAGCGAAGGACTCCGGGGAGTGGACGTAGGTCATGATTTGACCGAACCACTATAAAAATCTCGGTGTGCTTTTTACTTATTGTCTTTCATTACTGCGTGCATTTTATTTTTCAATATTTGCTAGGGAAATTTTATGAAAAAAAAGGTTGTTTAAATTTTCATGTTAAAACTTTAAAACATAAAAAAAAAATATTAGAACTCCTGCTTAGGTTTTAACTATTGTCAAAATATTTTCACAATTCACCCCTCCCCCCCCTCTTGTCCATCTTGTAATTTCAATTTGTATCAGAGCTAGTTTTCATAAATAGTCTTTTAGAAAACCTTAAAAAAATGATCATGTCACATTTTGGTAATCGCAATACTGCGGAGGGTTATTCAATAACCCGTCCACCGCTTTTTGATAACATTCCATTTGATTTCTAGAAAATTAGAATGTCTACTTTTTTATAATCTATTGATTACCGCATGTGGATGTTAGTAAACGATGGATATGTTGCATCGTTTAAAACTATTAATGGATTGAAAACTCCTGTACCTTTTAATAAATGGAGCAATGAGGATAGGGAATTAGCCCAGTTGAATGCTAAATGCCTAAATTGTTTTTTCTGTGCATTAAAGTCTAAGGATTATATGAGAGTATCTACCTGTGCCACTGGTAAGGAGATTTGGGATAGACTGTGCATTACATATGAAGGAACAAATGAAGTAAAACAGTCTAGGCTTAATATTTTACTGCACGATTATGAACTCTTCCGCATGAAACCTAGCAAAACAATATCTGACATGTACACTAGGTTCACCCAAATCATGACATTCTTGGATGCATTAGGTATAGAGATTTCAAATTCTGAGAAAGTAAATAAAATTCTTAGATGCTTACCTAGTTCCTATGATGCAAAGATAACTGCTATCACTGAATCTAAAGACCTTAACGTTTACTCTATTGATAATCTCCTTGGGTCACTCATTGCATACGAGCAAGGAGTGAGTCAGAGACAAAGTGATGCAGGTGAAAAGAAGAAGGTGCTAACGGTAGCTTTAAAAGCAAGCAACTCAGAAAGTGAAAGCTCTGCAGGGGAGGAAGAGGATGAGATAGCACTGATGACCTGACAATTCAAAAATTTCCTGAAGAGAAAATAGAAGCATCATCAGAACAGCTAAAATAAAGGTAAGAGCTCAATGTCCAATAAGGTTTCATCTGATACAAACTATTTTGAATGCAGGAAGCCATATCACCTTCGAGCTGATTACCCCAATTTAAAGAGCCAACCAGCTAAGGAGAAAGGTGACGACAAAGCCAAATATAAGAAAGGAAAGATGAAGACACAAAAAGCTTTTTGGGCAGACTCTACCTCAGAATCATTAGAAGAAGAAGCAGAGGAGGAGGTAACAAATCTGTGTCTTATGGATAATGATAACCTTGATTAATTGGATCAAGATGAGGTATATCAACTCTCATATGAAGAATTATTGCTTATTTCTAAAAATATTCATGACTCGTATAGGAAGTTGAAAAAGATGCATGCCAAGCTTAATATTGAATTTAGTTCTTTACAAATTGAGCATGCTAAGTTGTTTAAGGAAAATTCTGTTTTAGATCGTGATCATATGCTACTTCTTGATGAGTATGATGCATTAAATAAGAAGCATATTGAACTAACTGAAACGCATGAAACCTTGAAAACCACTCATGTTGAACTAGAAGAAGCTTTTCATAGATTAGACAAACTTGCATTAGAAGTAGATCACAATGAGCATTCGTTAAAAATAGAAGTTCATGGATTGACATATCAAAACAACATGTTTAGTGAAAAAATCAAAGAACTAGAAATTGAAATTGCATCACTCACAGACCAACCTAGAAAACCACCAACACAGCATGTATCACATAACTTTAGGAAGAGGCACCACCACCCACATAGATTAGTAAACCCATTTCCTGGTGTTAGGTGCTTCTCTTGTGGCATGCTAGGTCACATAGCCCGCACATGCACAATTCACCATAAGACACACTTAGTATGGAGACCCAAACTGCATCCATCACAGCATAGCATGCATACATCTTTCATGCAAGATAAGGTGGAACCAACTCACTTGGTTCCAATCTATCCTTGAATGAATTTGTAGGGTTTCTCACAAAGACCTAGTGAGAGCATGTGGTACCTGGATAGTGGTTGTGCTCGCGAAACAATGATGGAGATATGAAGAAGTTCATCCTACTGGAGACCAAAATTGGACGAATAATGTGGGAAAACATACAGAGGTGATAGCTCACGGTAATGTTTGATGCATAAAAAAATTTTAATAAAAATGTCTTACTAGTTGAGTGGTTTTTAAA
>NW_021385752.1:802899-832536 GCF_001605985.2 Dendrobium catenatum | reverse complement strand
GAGGTTAGTCATTCAGCTTTCATCTCTATGATAGAACCTACAAGTATAGATCAAGCCTTAGGAGATGAATTTTGGATTCTAGCAATGTAAGAAGAGCTGAACCAATTCACCAGGAATGATGTTTGGGAGTTAGTTAAGAGACCTAAAGAGCAGAGTGTTGTTGGAACAAAATGGGTCTTCAAGAATAAGGTGAATGATTCAGGAACAATAATAAGGAATAAAGCAAGGCTAAGGGGTACAACCAGATTGAGGGAATAGACTTTGAAGAAATATTTGCCCCTCTTGCTAGACTAGAAGCAATAAGAGTGCTCTTAGCTTTTGCTTGCTTCAAGAACTTTAAGTTATATCAAATGGATGTAAAGAGTGCATTTCTGAATGGGGTAATTAAGGAAGATGTCTATGTTGAGCAACCCCCTGGATTTGAAAGTTCATAATTTCCAAACCATGTATTCAAATTAAAGAAGACACTGTATGGATTAAAGCAAGCACCTAGAGCATGGTACGAAAGACTTAGCTCATTCTTATTGGATAGAGGATTTGAAAAGGGTAGTGTAGATACTACACTCTTTTTACAAAAGGTCAAAGAAGAAATTCTCATTATTCATATTTACGTGGATGACATTCTATTTGGATCTTTAGATAAAATATTATGTGATGAATTTTCAAAAATAATGAGTAATGAGTTTGAAAAGAGTATGATGGGAGAACTTAATTACTTTCTTGGCTTTAGTGTAAAACAAATGGATAATGGAACTTTTCTTAGCCAAACATAGTACATTAAGGATATCTTGAAAAAATATGAAATAGATAGTGCTAAACCCATGAACACTCCAATGAGCTCAACAATTCAATTAGACAAAGATCTTAGTGGAAAATAAGTAGATCAGAAGAAATATAGAGAAATGATTGGGTCCCTTCTTTACCTGACTGCCAGTAGACCGGACATAATGTTTAGTGTGTGCCTCTGTGCCCATTTTCAAGCTAATCCTAAAGAGTTTCACTTAACTGCTGTCAAGAGAATTCTTAGATATCTACTAGGCACCCCAAACTTAGGAATTTGGTATCCTAGGCACAGTACTTCCTTTGAAATCTTAGGGTACTCAGATTCTGACTTTGCAGGATGTAGGATAGATAGAAAAAGTACATCTGGTACCTGTCAATTCATAGGACAATCATTAATTTCTTGGTCCAGTAGGAAGCAAAACTCAGTAGCATTTTCCACAACCGAGGCATAATATATTACAGTAGGAAGTGGTGTTGCACAAGTACTATGGCTAAAATAACAAATTCTAGATCTTGGCCTACCTGTAGGAACCATTTCAATCATGTGTGACAACACAAGCGCAATTTACATCTCTAAGAACCCAATTCAGCACTCTCAAACAAAACACATAGACATTAGACACCATTTCATTAGAGATCATGTTGCTAAGGGAGATATAGAATTGCATCACATCACTACAAGAGATCAATTAGCTGACATATTCACAAAACCTCTAGCTTTCGACACCTTTAGCACCTTGAGGACTAGATTAGGTGTCATAGATATAATTACATAAAAAAACAAAAAAAATAAAAACAAAAACAAAAAACAAAACGAAAAAAAGGGGATGCTCCTGATCATCACACACTCACTACACCAATAGCACTAACCTTGACTCTGTAATATCGTATTGTACGATACACAGAATGTACTATACGGTATACTATAATCTACACAAAGCACACCCAAATGGCAAATTTCGTCTCTATCGATCGTACTGTACGACTAACATCGTACTAAACGATACATTATTGGTCATCGTACTGTACGATATCTCCTTTTCGTAATGTACGTGCCACGTTAGCGAACGGAATGGGACGAATTTAAGTGTGCTGGTACGTTATTATTGCTGGTCGTACTATACGATATACATACATCGTACTGTACGATCCACCTCAGCTAATAGATAAGAACAAAATAAAGGCGTTCAGTATGATATTAATGCAATTCGAACTGTACGATACACTTGTTCGTACAGTACGATATGTTTGGTCAAAAGTCGTACTGAATTCCTCGGGACGATCGATATTCCTATGATCGTACTGTACGATATTCATCGTACAGTACGCTTTGACCACCTTTTCATGAAACGAACCGTTAGAACAATTAATACCATATCGTACTGTACGATACACTATCGTATTGTACGATGTTGGAAAAATTCTATAAATTGCCCGGCTAGGCAGCTGTTTTCACTCACACTTTCCTCACTCAACTCACACCTTGTCCTTCTCACATTTCACACCTTCCTCACTTCACTCTACATGATGTCTAGCTCCAGCAAGAGAGGCCGTTTGGCAATTGGAAGTTTGTCTTCTTCTAGCCGTCACAGCGCTCGGTTCCTGAGTGGTGAAAATGAGAAAGCCTACCATAAGTATAAGGCATGCAAAATTACTCCTTCCAAAATGCTCAATCAGGCTGCACTGAATTTTGAGGTACTGAACCTATTTGCTTCCACCACCTTTTAGTTCCTCCTCACCCTGGCCTTTCCCTACAACTCTGAACTCTTATTAAAATTTCTAACAAATCTCACCTACACTGTCGACAACACAACTTTCCACTCCTTTGTTTGTCTTCAAAACATAGAAATCACCAGAGCCTACATCGCCCAATATATTAGACTATCCACTGAAGGTCCTAGGGTTTGTTCCTTCCTCACAAATGAATTTGATTGAGCGATGTTAATCGAGTCCTTAGGAACGCCGCTTTCTATCAACACCAGTCCCTCGTCCAATCACTAAATCGGAATGCCAGAATTATTCAACATGTCCTTAGAACCTCTATAATACCCAAAGCTGGCAACCAGATCAACATGACCCCTGTTTTATCTGTTGCTACCTATCTCATCATGTCCAACACCAAATTCTACGAGATCGATTTAATTGTTGACTACATTCGTCATATAACCTTCGTTCGTCTACCTACCACTCGCCAAAAACAAAATATAGCTCTTGATCACCTTATATGATATATTCTCCAAAATAAATATCAATTGACCTATCCTGGTGAACCCGACAATATTCCTATCTTTTATACGGATGCCTCTTTCCGTATTCTTTTCCATCGGGGACACGAGCCAGAAGAACCTGTTTTTGATGAAGAAGAAGGAGAAGATGCCCCAGCCGCAGCTCCATCACGTCCACGACGACATGCACCACCCCGAGCACCTGCACCAGCACACGATGATTTGGTCGAACGCTTCGACCAACTTCAGACTCGTCTCAATACTCACATTCAAGAATAACATCAGCAAGACGAGACAGATATGCAATGGTTTGGAGAACCCTTTACTGCTATTGATCAGCGCTTTGACACTCTCTTTTGGTACTTCCAACCAAACCCACCTGCACCACCTACTGATCAGGATCCTCCACTATAAATTATCTTTGTATTGTAGTTGTTTTTCCTTTTTAGTATTTGCTCCTCTTTTTGGTGCTGTCAGAAGGGGGAGAAGGTTGTTGTATTTTGTTTTTATGGTTAAATGCATATTTTTTTCCTTTTGTACTGCATTTTCTTTTATTTCATTTCTTCTTATTCTTATGGTTAAATTAAATTTAAAAAAATACCTTTAACACTTACTTACAACAAACATTATTTGACATCATCAAAAAGGGGGAGATTGTTGCAACTCATGACCCCGAGTTTGAGATTTTGATGATGACAAATAATGTCGTTTAAATTATTTTGAAATTCATTGAATATTATTTTCTATTATCCGTGAGTACTAACATTTCAGAAAAGATCAAAAGCAACTCGGGACGACATGAAGATTCAAGAATGGATAGATTAGGAGTATGAGTCTGCAATGTATTTTATAGTTTATTTTATTTTTATTTTCTTGAGTCTGGCCACAAAATATATAAAGGTCTGAGCAACCATGCACACACATAGGGGGAGAGTGTTTTTAAATGAAAATTTTAGAGTTTTTCTTTCTCTGTAGATCGTATTGTACAATATTTTTTTGTACAGTACGATCAAAGCTTTGTAGGACGATTCGGTGAATAGATCGTACTGTATGAATATAATCGTACTGTACGATATGTTCAAATCCAAAACCATAGCCGTCGTTTTAACTTAATTAAGTTATTTTGCGCCATTCGTACCGTACGAACATGTTTGTACTGTATGATTTATTTTAAATTCTTATTTAATTTAACTCGTGAATAGTGCAACAAATTCGGGCTTAATTATAATTTGAACATCGTACTGTACGAACCTTCATACAATACGATGAACAGAGACAAATTATAATCGTTTTGAAGATCGTCCTGGACTATCTCTTGGGTTTTGTCTCATCGTATTGTATGATGTACATCGTACTGTACAATGTACATCGTACCATACGATGAACAGAGATGATGTTTGATCGTCCCGACTATCATCTTATACGAACAGAATTGTTGTGGATCGTACCGTACGATTTAATATCGTACTGTACTAATGTTTTTGAATTGTTTGTACTACTTCGTACCAGGATGAAGTCTGTTTATGCATATCGTACTGTACGATTATAAACCGTACTGTATGATAGTAACGGCTACTTTTGAAATCTCAGGGATTTTGGAGCCCATTTTATGTGTAAAACTTGTCATGTTTTGGTGTGTGAATTAGAGAGGAGAACGTGGTTAGAGAGGGATTCCAAGGGAGAGAGCTCTTGAGAAGTTCTTTAGGGTTTGAGAGAGGAAGGAGAAGATGAGCGTTGTGAGGGAGATCACACGGTTGCTCTGAACTTGCTGCATCTTGCTCCTCCTATGTCCCTAGAAGAATTTGTGGGAGGATCTCCAAGGGGAAAGGCTCTTCTACATCCGTGACCTCGAGGTACTCTGCCTTCTCCATGAGGGAGAAAAATGAGAAGGTTCTCTGCCTTCACCAGGAGGGTGAAAACAGAGTTTGGCACTCCGCCACACCGGGTTGGTGAAAGGGAGTATTATAAGGGCTTCTCCGCCTTGCCAAGGGGGGCAAAAGGAGAGCTATTGCTTGTGGTGAAATACCCGGAGAGGAGGACTCCGGGGAGTGGACGTAGGTCATGATTTGACCGAACCACTATAAAAATCTCGGTGTGCTTTTTCCTTATTGTCTTTCATTACTACATGCATTTTATTTTTTAATATTTGCTTAGAAATTTTTTTGAAAAAAAAGGTTGTTTAAATTTTCATGTTAAAACATTAAAACATAAAAAAAAAATATTAGAACTCCTGCTTAGGTTTTAACTATTGTCAAAATATTTTCACAATTCCCCCCCCCCCCTCTTGTCCATCTTGTAATTTCAAAGAAGAGTAATGTTTATGCGATTACCAGCCTTAGAAATAATTGAAGTTCTAAGGACATGCTGAATGACCCTTGCATTTTGGTTTAAGGCATAAACCATAGGCAAATAACCTACTTGTTCAAACTCTCTAAGAACTTTTTTTATTTCGGACCAATCAAAATCAAATATATAAGTCAATGTGTGTGCTCTAATTCCTTGAGTACTTAAATCCAGAAAGATTTTTAGATCATCCTTTATTATTTCTACTCGTTTCTTTAGAGCATATGATCTTATCCTACTCTCATTCTCACTAAAAGTCATGTTTACTAAGAATTAGTGAAAGGTTTCTTTATTATAGACATGGATTAAAGTTAGAATGAAGTAAAATTATGTTGAGACAAAAAGAGGCATTACTTGAAAATGGATATCTTCTTGAAGTAAGAGTCTAGAAGGAGTAATTTTAGGAGAGATAAACCTAAGGAAAGAATCCTTATTTGCTATAAATAGAAAGTTTTCATCTCCACTCCTGGAAGATGATCTGTTAGTGACTTTACCTCTTTTGCTAGAATTGGCCATTACTAAGATGAAACAAATGATCGTGCAGACAAACAGGTGTTCGTCCGGGATGATCAATTATATAAGATCATTTTAATGACGGTTAGGTTCTTCCCCCACATCAAATGACACATGATTCATATGTATGAAATAAAATTTCGTATGTACAATCAGTTATAATAACTGATTATTCTTGTATAACTGTCTATATACATACATACGAATTAATATAGATGATCCGGGATGATATAAATATTATACAGTATGATATGTAAAAGAAATTGAAAACTTTATGCATTCAGTTCGAAACAATGATCGACATGCTATAAAATTTGTACATTATGAAAATAATTTTGTACAGTACGAATAAAACATTTAGAAAAATTTGCACGATCATTCAGAAACAAGAATTTCAAAGTGTGAAAAACACGTTTGAAACATACAAAACATAAAATAAAACAAAAACTAAAAATCACTTACACAAACAAGCATATTGAATACAAAATAGAAAATATACAAAGACGCATATCAAGTTTGCAAAAAATATTTAGTTAAGCATTAAGATCGATCACACCAAGCCTTGTACTTAATATGCTAAAAGTATCAAAGGCTAGTAGTTTTGTAAAAAATATGTACAAGTTGATTTTTAGTAGAAACATGGTTCAATTCAATTTCTCCTTCGGATACATGATCGCTAATAAAATGATGCCTTATGTCTATATGTTTGGTTTTAGAATATTGAATAAAATTTTTTAAAAGCAAATGGTACTAGTGTTATCACAATAAATTGGAATTGTGCATATTGAAAATCCTAAATCAATCAACTATTATTTCAACCAAAGAACTTATGCCACACAACTTTCTAAGGCAATGTATTTAACTTGAGTAGTAGATAAGGCTATATAATTCTGTTTTCTATTAGACCAAGAAACTAAAGAGTTTCCTATAAATTGACAAGTTCTAGATGTACTCTTTTGATCAACCCTATAATCTGTAAAGTCCGAATCATAATATCCAATTATTTTAAATGAAGAGCTAAACTTAGGATACCAAATTCCTAAGTTCTGAGTTTCCAAGAGAAATCTCAAAATCTTTTTTACTACTGTCAAATGTGATTCTTTTAGATCTAATTAAAATCTAGCACACAAATAAACACTAAAAATAATATTGGGTCTGCTAGCAGTCAAGTAAAGCAAAGAACCAATAATTCTCCTAAATTTCTTTTGATCCATAAATTTTTCTTTGGGTCCATAGGTGTACTAACTAGTTTAGCATTGTATATTTCATACTTCTTGAGGATGTCCTTCACATACTTCGACTGATTAAGAAATATTTTCTCCTCAATTTGCTTAATGCTAAAACCTAAAAAGTAACTAAGATCTCTCATTAGAATCATTTCAAATTCACTACCCATTGTTTTAAAAAAATCATCACAAAAGATATATATTTGTAGATCTAAAGATGATATCATCAACAAAAATTTATATAATGATTATATCGTCTCCCAATTTCTTCAAAAAGAGAGTGGTGTTCACACTTCTTTTTTTAAAAGATCTCTCGAGTAGGAAAGTGCTAACCTCTCATACCAAGCCCTATGTACCTATTTCAATCCATATAATGCCTTTTTTAATTTAAAAACATGATTTGTGTATTTTAAATTTTTAGAACCTGAAGGTTGTTCAACATAAACATCCTCTTGAATCACCCCATTTAAAAAGGTACTTTTTACATCCATTTGAAATAATTTAAATCCTCTAAAATAGGTAAAGGCTAACAAAACTCTAAATATTTCAAGTCTCACTACAGGGGCAAAAGTCTCCTCAAAATCAATTCTTTCAATCTGATTATACCCCTTAGCCACCAATCTAGCCTTATTTCTGATGACAACTCTTGAGTCGTTAATTTTATTTTTGAATACCCACTTAGTTCCAACTATATTTTGATCCTTTGATCTTGTAATTAATTCACAAACATCATTTCTCAAAAATTGATTTAATTCTTCTTGAATTGCCAATATCCAAAATTCATTTGAAAGTGTTTGATTTACATTTGTGGTTTCTATTATCGAAATAAAAGTAGAATGATTGACTTCTTTGCTTAGTCTACACCTAGTCCTAACACCCTCACTAGGTTCACCTAAAATCAATTCCTTGTGATAGTTTTTAGAAAATCTCTAGAGAATGGGTTTTCTAACTCCAAATTTTCTTCCAAATTAACATTCTCAATCCTTTGGGAGTTATTTTCCAAATCATCTTCTTCCAAAATTTTCTCTCCTAAAATTTCATATTCATCAAATGCAATATGTGTGGTCTCCTCAACTACCAAAGTTCTTTTGTTAAACACTTTATAAGATTCTTAAACATTAGAGTATCAAAGAAAAATTCCTTCATCTGATTTTAGATCAAATTTTCCTAAAGAAGATTTTTCATTATTATGTACAAACACCTTACATCTAAAAAACATATAAATATAACAAGTTAGGTGTTCTCCGTTTAAGAAGTTCATAGGGTGTTTTACTTAATTTTGATCTAAAGGCCACCCTATTCAAAACATAACATGCAGTGCTAATTGCTTCAGCCCAAAAATATTTATGGTGTGAATATTCATCCAACAAGGCTCTAGCATCTTTAATTAATATTATGTTCTTTCTTTTGACTATCCCATTCTGTTAAGGGGTTCTAGGTGTAGAAAAATTAAGATTAATCCCTTTTTTTTATAAAAAAATCTTTAATTTTTTTATTTTCAAATTCACTGTTATGATCACTTTGTATTGTTAAAATCTCACACCCTAATTTCTTCTGAATCCAAATCAAAAAATCTCTAAATTCCTCAAATGACTCACTTTTATGAAATAAAAATTTAACCCATGTCAATCTTGAGAAATCATCTACATTCACAAATTCGTATACCTTTCCTCCTAAGCTAACAGTGCTAATCGGTCCAAAAAGATCTATATGAATAATCTCCAAAGATTTACTAGTTCTAAGATCCTTATTAGATTGAAAAGAAGATTTCACCTATTTTCCTAATTGACATGCATCTTGAAAGTGATCCTTAGTAAAATATAGTTTTGGTATACCTCTAACCAAATCCTTTTTGGGTAATTTTCCTAAAGTTTTCCAAGTTAACAAGATAGAGTCTCCTATGCTATAACCATGAATCATTAAAAACAATTTTCAAACAAAAAGTATTAGGAGATTTAATACAATTCAAATCTAGTATATAAATATTGTTTATCTTAATTCCATGCAAAACATCATTTCCATTTAGGCTTAATATACAGCTAGTGGAAAAAAAATTTACATAATACCTTTTATCACATAGCTAGCTTATACTTAACAAATTATACTTCAAGCCTTCTACAAACAGTACATTTTTATGAAAAAATTTTGCAATTTTCCAATCATACCTGATCCAACCACTTTTTAGTGGTGTTATCTCTAAGTGTAATCTTGCCTCCACTTCTAGCTTCCAATGATATAAATTACTTATTGTCTTCATTTATATGCTTTGAGCAATTGCAGTCCAACTACCAAATGCTCTCACGAGGTCTTATATGAGAGTGTGCCTCTTCTTGATCTAACTGATCAAGATTATCATCCATTAAATATAAGTTGGTGACTTCCTCCTCCTTTTTTATTTCTAACGAGTCTGAAGCTGAGTCCTCCCAAAAAGCCCTTTGAAATTTCTTCTTGCTCTTCTTTATATTTGCTCTCTCCTCTACCTTCGCCTTACTAGGAGCGGCTTTAAGATTGAGATAGTCGAATTTAATATGTCTAGGTTTCCTGCATTCATAATAAATCACATCATTAGAAACCATAACATTTTTATTAAACTTACCTCTGTTCCATTATTAGGATCTCCTCTGCTTCCATTTAAGCTCCTAAATTGCCTAGTCATCAAGGTAATATCATCCTCATCCTCAGGTTGTGACTAATCACTCTCTGATTCCTCTACTTTCAGTGCTATATTCTTCTCCTTTCGTTGTTCTCCTGCATCAATATTTTTTTGACTCACTCCTTGCTCATAAGCAATTAGTGATTCAAGAAGATTATCAATAGAGTAAACATTTAAATCTTTAGACTATGTTATAGTAGTTTTCTTAGCATCATAAGTAGTGGGTAAACAACGAAGTATTTTATTCACTAATTCAACATTCATTAATTCTCTACTAATGCATGCAAAGAAGTGACTATTTGAGTGAATCTTGTATACATTTCAAAAATAGATTCATTTAGTTTCATGTGAAATAATTCATAGTTATATAATAAGATGTTTAGTCTAGATTACTATACTTCATTAGTCCCTTTATAAGTAATACAAAGTCTATCCTATATGTCATTTCCACTTTTGCAAGTGAAAACACGCATGTAATCTTTTGACTTAAGTGCAAAAAAGAAATTATTTAAGCATTTAACGTTTCACTATTTTAAGTCACGTTATTCTACAGTCTAGTCAGCAAAGGGTGTTTCAACTCTAATGCTATTAATCAATCTAGTTGGTTTTGTATACCCTTCTTGAACAAAAATCCACCAGAGATAATCTAGTGATTGCAAAAAAGTAGACATTCATATTTTTCAAAAATTAAAAGGAATATTATCAAATAAAGGAGGTTTAATGATCAAATACCCTTCAGGTGTGTTACATTTTCAAAAGTAGTCATTCTCATTTTTCAAAAATAGTTTAAACTTATGATTTTCAAATAAAGCTCTGATATCACTTGTGAATCTTGATTAGGTTGTTAAACCTAAACTAATATCCTAAGGCTAACCAAGAGGGGGGTGAATTGATAATTTTTAAAAAAATTCTTGGATTAAAAAATTGAAAGCCATTGATTTTTGAAGCAAGTTAATTAAAATTTCAAAATAACTTTTCAACTACAAAAAATTAACTTGCAATAAGTAAATACAAAAATTTAAAAGACACAAAGATTTATAGTGGTTCGGTCAAATACGACCTACATCTACTCCCTGAAGACTCCCTCTTCAGGTATTGCACTATTACCAAAGTAATTCTCCTTTTGCCCTCACAGTAAGGCGAAGAATCCTATACAAAAACCTCTCTTCCACTAATCCCCGATGTGGCAAAGAACTATCATCCTTTCACACTCTCTAAGTGCCAGTAGAGAATCATCGTCCTTTCACACCCTCCAAGTATAGGCAGAGTACCTTCATCCTTTCACATCCTCTAAGTGTAGGCAGAGAACCTTCATCCTTTCATATCCTCTAAGTGTAGGCAGAGAACATTTGTCCTTTCATACCCTCTAAGTGTAGATAGAGAACCTTCATCCTTTCACACCCTCCAAGTGTCGGCAAAGTACCGGATCTTCTTCAAAGATCTTCATACGAGAATCTAGAAAGAAAAGAGGAAGAGTGATAACCAAAATTATAAAGAGATCATTACCTTTGAGTAACCTTGTGAAACTTTCACACTCCACTTACAAAAAATCTCTCTCAAACACTCTCTCACACTCTCTCTTTCAATTGCCCTTGAAAAATCATGAAGTCATGACTTTTTCATGCCAATTTTTAATGGACCTTTTATACAAAAGACACAAAAAATCATCTAAACATTTAAAATTTTTAATTTTAAGCATCCATGATCGTACAGTATGATCGAATTTCATATGTATGAATAGTTCAAAAAATGAACCTATTATGAATTAGTATGAAATGAAATCGTACATGATCATCGTCCGGTATGAACCAAGTTTTTCAGTATGATAGTTAGAAAATTTTTTACTTTCCTCTGGATGAAGAGGGACCCCACCATTTTGTACTCTGGATGGCGTATGAATGATGACATCATCATCTCGTATGATTAGTAATAAAAAATTTCAAATTTGTCTGAACAAAACTTCGGGAAGAAAAGAGACCTCATAATTTTGTACTCTGTAAGGCATGTACGAACTGTGATTATACAGTATGATCCATATTTAGAAAAAATATTTTTGAGCGAGAAGGGACCCGTCTATTTTATACTCTGGAAGGCATGTACAAACTGTGATCGTACAGTATGATACATACATAGAAAAAATATTTTTGAGCAAAAAGGGACCCGTCCATTTCATACTCTCGAAGGCATGTATGAATGGTGTTTGTACAGTATGATTAATGCTCAGAAAAAAATTTATTTTTTGTTCGTTCGACTGCTCATCCGGGAAAATAACTGATCAGATCGTCCCGTACGAACAGATATCGTACAGTACGATCAATTTAAAAAATGTCAATTTTAAACTCTCCCCATATGTGTGTGTACTTAGTTACTCAATTACAATCACACTCTCTCAGACTCAAGAAAATAAAAAATACATATTTCAATTATAATAAACTCTAAACTGGTTTTCATTTGACGTCTTCAACAATCTGAAGTATGATTTCTCTGAAATATTAGTACACACAAGAGCAAAATAATTCTTTAAAAATATGTTAGGAGAAATAATAATCAAAGCAATAATATTTGGAATCATAAAAAACATACAAGTTGCAAGAATATCAAACAGACAAAAATTAAGTAGCAACTATCTCAATACTTGAGAACGACCTGGTAGTTTGCATGCATTCATTTTGAACTTTCTCTTCCTTGTTAGGCACCTCACTGCCTACAGGTTTTGGCAGGCCACTTGAGCTATTAGTGTATAGCCCTATCAAGGGGATATTGTGCAATCTCTATGGAAAAATCTATTTTTAAGCCTTTTTTAAAAATCGCTTCATTCTGATTCAAGCATTCAAAGTTAACTAGCATACATTGCATTAGAAAAAATTAAAATAAAAAAACACTTAAATTAAAACCCTATTTCCAAAATCAGGAAATCCCTAATAAAAGCACTTAAATTAAAAAAAATAATAATAAAATAATAATAATAATAAAAGCACTTAAGTTTCTTAAATTCATAATAAATTCCAAGAAAATCTTTAAAATATAAGGAAAAGTGCATTGAACTCATGATGAACTCTAGAATTAGAGAAAAAATAATTTTAAACCAAATAGAAAATAGTAAACACACCTTATAAATTTTAAAGTTTAATGAATAAATAAATTCAATAAATCCTAATTAATCATATGTAGCTTCATATTTTTTAGAGTTTTTTAGGGAATGCTCTCTAACTCATCCTTAACTTGTGAGAAAAGTTCCGAAAATTTTTAGTCCATTTGCAAGCTCAAAACATAAAGCCTAATATCTTGGTTTACTAGGTTGCCCATCTTTCTTCATTGTTTCCTAATCTCTATTGAATATTGACAATTCAACTTGAATTTCCTCTTATTATTTAAGGTAAGCAACCATAATGAAATTGGTAGACACGCTGCTCTTAGGAAGCAATGCTAGAGCATCTCGGTTCGAGTCCGAGTGGTGGCATAAAAAAGAATTAATATTAAGAATAATTTTTATTCTATTTAATCCCCTCCCCAATTTCAATTATTTAAAAGGGACTCAGATTTCCTTTTTGATCATCTCAATTATGATTATAATTCATTTGATGAACTTA
The DNA here is from genome assembly GCF_001605985.2 of Dendrobium catenatum. NCBI lineage: Eukaryota > Viridiplantae > Streptophyta > Magnoliopsida > Asparagales > Orchidaceae > Dendrobium > Dendrobium catenatum. The sequence goes on along the minus strand of NW_021385752.1, from coordinate 819,203 downwards.
TTAGTATACAAAATCGAAGGATTACATAATTCGTCAGAAAATGGGTTGAATGAGATTAAAAAAATAAAATAAAAAAATTTGTTGAATGAGATTTTAAGAAATTGCTAAAAATTTAAATAAATCCCTAAGATTTTAAAATAAAATATTTGAAGTTTTAATGATTTATGAAATTAATCTGAATCAAAACTTTAATAATTTATAATTTTAAAATATATTTTTAAAAATTTTTCTAATAAAATGCACCAATATATCAAATGAAAAATAAAAAAATAACATTGTATAATTTTAATTTTTAATGAGAATTATTAAATTTTGAGTTTAATAAAATTAAAAAAAAAACAAAGTAATTTAATAATATCAAAAAAGTTAATTGGGTATTAATGAAACAAGTTCTTGTCCAAATGATCCATTATTTTCTACTAAAATTGTGGTTTGTTAAATCTTTTGTTTAATAAAAAAATAAAGCTATCAAGAAGAAATAATAATTGATGCACTTGATATATAAATTTTTGAGCTTCTTCATTATCTTAGGATCTTGAAGTAAAACGATATAAGAAATGAGAAGAGTAGCCTTTGTTTGGGATAAATTTTGGTCTTTGTTTTTTCATTGATTTCATGAAATTTTTGTGTTAGAAAACTACTGTAGAAAGCAAGAAAAAAATTGCCTTAAATGAATCCTAATCTAGATGATGACCCATCCTTACTTTGAATATCTTTGAAATGTTTGTAAATCTCACATATGTAAAAAAAAATTATTTTCTCTCATATATTGACCATCTCATCAAAATATTTTGTTTTTGAGGTTTTAATACTATCTTATTGAATTAATAGTTTTAGGAAGTGTGAACACAATACACTCAAAAGATAAACCCACAACCCATGCAAAAACTCTTCTTCAAATAATGAAAAAATCTTACGAAAATAAATTTAGCAGCTCATTTTATGATTGGACTGCTTCTCACTACGGGCGCAATTGACTAACTGCTTACTTAAAAAATCTTCATCATCTTCTCTTGAAATATCCATCAATTTCTCTAAGTTTAAAAAATAATCAATGTTAAACTAGTTGGTTTATAAATATCATGGCATAAATTCATGGTGGGCTCATAACATTCTATTGATAAAATACCTATATAATGAATTCTTATTAAAAATAATTGACAACCATCCTTTGATACTATACCACTTATTTGTTAATGAACAGGCCACGTCAGCAATTACATTGTACTTTCTTGAATAAGTTTTATTATAAATACTTATGTATTAGCTTGTAACCAGAGGATAATAGAATTTTACTTTTTCTCTGTTTTTACCTCTGTTCCTTCGTTCGTCTTCCTGAGCTGTTCTTCCCATCTCGGGTTCAAGAACTCATCATGGTATCAGAGCTCAAGAGCTCCTCAGCATCTCTCTGAATTTTTTTTGCTCCTCTCTTCTTCATTTTTTTTCCTTCATGGCCGAAGAAGATTCTGCTGCTTCTCGACGGACTTCATCCAATGTTTCTCATCAAGAAACTGATCTTCTTATTCCCTCTCACCTCAAATTTCTGATCTCAAATATCAAAAATCTAGTTCCCACGATTCTTACCTCAGAAAATTATGCTATCTGGCGTTTACAACTTCACCAACATTTCTTCGCCAATGGGTTCGGTGATCACCTCACCGGAGTTTCGGTTTGTCCTCCTAATTCGACTACCGCTGAGTATTCTCGTTGGACGTTGATCGACCGCAACTTAATTTCTGCTCTTCTGTCCACCATTTCGTCGTCGATTCTTCCGTATGTTCTTAATCTTCCAACCGCTCATGCTGTTTGGACTACGCTTGAACGACGCCTTCAACCAACAAATAGGTCCCGTGTAATACAGCTCAAGAATGAGCTTCATCAAATTCAGATGAAAGATCGGTCGATGCAATAGTATCTTGATCAAATCAAGGCTCTGGTGGACAACATTGCAGCAGCCGGTTCTAATGTTGATATAGAGGACATTGTTCTTTACATTTTAAATGGATTACCATCGGTTTATAATCCGTTTAAAACAGCTATTTGCACCTCGCTGCAACCAATAAGTCTTGATGATTTGTATTTGTTACTTAGCAGCGAAGAAATCAATATTCATCATCAACAGGCTCAAGAAAATCAATCCTCTGATTCGGTCGCTCTCTTCTCCAATAGATCGAACACCTATCGTGGTAAATCGAAACCTCGTGGTCGAAATCCTACTCCCAGACAACCACCGCAGGTAGATTCACAAAACACCGCGAGATCCTCTTCTTCCAGATCGCTGTGTCAGACTTGCGGCAAGACAGGTCATACGGCGCTTAATTGCTGGCATAGATGCAATCTAAGCTATGCACCACCTTCCAATCCAAGAGCTCTTACTGTTCAGCAACAAAATGCGACCACCACTGATTGGATTCTGGACTCTGGCGCTTCTTCTCATCTTACCTCTGATGCGGCAAATCTACAGAGTTATACACCGTATAATGGATACGATTCGGTCTCCGTTGCAAATGGGAGTACATTACCAATCCATAATTCAGGACACAGCATTCTGCCATTGCCTGAAACTCAGCGTAAGCTTTGCCTACAGAAAGTTCTTCATGTTCCTTCATTATCGCATAACCTTTTATCTGTGTCTCGTTTAACCTCGGATAACAATATTTCCATTTCTTTTAATTCTAATGAATTTACTATTAAGGATCTTCAGGACCAGAAACTTCTGCATCGAGGGATCAAACGAAATGGTCTGTATCACATTCAAGCTCCTGCCCGAACTAAGAGCACAATTCTGGCTGCAGCGGCTGCTACCAATCCTCCATGGCATTCTCGCCTTGGTCATCCCAATAATCGCACGTTTCAAGTTTTAGCTCGTCTCTTTCCGCATATTACTAATAATGTTCTGAATGATGTTTGTATTTCCTGCAATGTCTCTAAAATTCATCGTCAACCTTTCATTACTAGTAGTTCTGTGTGTAATAAACCGTTTCAGCTTGTTCACTCGGACGTTTGGGGTCCGGCACCTGTTCTTTCTATGAATGGTTTCCGGTATTATGTTTTTTTCATTGATGATTTTACTCGATATACGTGGTTGTTTTTACTTAAAACTAAAGATGAAGTGTTTTATAAATTTCAGCAATTTTGTAATTACGTTAAAAATCAGTTCAATACCACTATTAAGACTTTTAGATCTGATGGAGGCGGCGAGTACACAAGTAATTCGTTTCGAAATTATCTTATTCAGAATGGTATAATTCATCAACTTAGTTGTCCGCATACGCCTCAACAAAACGGAATGGCTGAAAGAAAACACCGACATCTTCTCGACACGACTCGCACTCTGCTTCACGCAGCAAATTTACCAGAATTTTTCTGGGCAGAAGCAATTTTAACGGCAAATTACTTAATAAATATTCTTCCTTCATCTGTTATTAAAATCAAACTCCTAATTTTCGTTTACATGGTTTTAATGTTTCTTACGATCATCTTCGTACTTTTGGTTGTTTGTGTTTTCCATGGACAAAACCTTATGCTCCGACTAAATTGTCTTCTCGCTCTCAGGTTTGCATTTTTCTTGGATATTCTCCTAATCAAAAGGGGTATAGATGTTTTAATATTGATCAACAGCGTGTTTACATATCTAGAAATGTCATTTTTTATGAAAGAATTTTTCCTTATTCTACTAACACGAGCCCTCTTACTTCGGACAAAATTGCTACTTCTTCTCCTTTACTTCTTGTTCCGGTGTCTGCTATTTCACAAAATTCTGTGTTACAACAATCTGAGCCACCAATACTTTCAAACACTCATTCTATACTTCCTGTTAGTCCTTTAATTTCTTCTGTCAGGCATTCAGGTCCAGATATTATAATCAATATGTCTACCAGTTCTTCCACTGCTACTGTTCGGCATCCGATGCAAACTCGTCTCCGATCCGGGATCTCGAAGCCTAAGCCTATCTTTGATTTTATCCGCTGTTACTTGTTCCAGTAAAGAGCACATTCCAAAATCAGTTAAAGAAGCATTTCAACAGGACCATTGGAAATAGGCCATGCTACAAGAATTTAACGCTTTGCAAAAACAATGCACTTGGTCGTTGGTACCAGTACCGCCGGGCACAACAGTGCTTGGTAGCAAATGGATCTTTACAACTAAGCTGGATCCTAACGGCAAAGTATCCCGCTACAAAGCTCGTCTCGTTGCACAGGGTTGCTCTCAAGAATTTGGAATAAATTACAAAGAGACGTTTAGCCCTGTGGCTAAAATGGTTACCATTCGTATGCTTCTTACGGTTGCCTTAAATTCGAATTGGCCGGTGACCCAACTTGATGTATCAAATGCGTTCTTACACGGAGATTTGCAGGACGAGGTATATATGAAACAACCTCGTGGATTCGAAGATAGTCTTAATCCTCGGCATGTTTGCAAGCTTCACAAGTCTATCTACGGTCTCAAACAATCACCGCGGCAGTGGTTCCAGAAGTTCACTAAATTCCTTATGACTCTGGGGTTTACATTCAGCAAAGCTGACCCCTCTCTTCTTATATTTAATAAAGATAACATTCATCTTTTTATTTTGATATATGTAGATGATATTCTTATTACAGGTAATAACTCCGAAAAAATTAAAGACACACTGCAATGTCTTCAGACGAAGTTCAATCTCAAACAACTTGGCAATGTGTCTCTTTACTTGGGAATCCAGGTGATCAAAACTAATTCGGGTTATTTCCTACATCAATCACATTACGCATATGATCTTCTTTGCACTGCAGGTTTTTCAGATTGTAAACCATCTCCGACACCGTCTGTTACAAAGTCGCCGGTCACTCTGGATGAAACACCCTATGCTGATCCTCAACAATTTCGCAAACTAGCTGGGTCTCTTCAATATTTGTCCATTACAAGATCTGATATTGCGTTTGCAACCAATGCAATTTGTCAACATATGCATCAGCCACGGAATTGTGATTTTCAAGCCATCAAACCGTTGATGAGATATATAAAGGGTACGCTCAGTTTCGGTCTTCCGTTAATCACCGGCGATCTCTCTCTACGGAGCTACACGGATGCAGATTGGGCCGCTAATCCTACTGATCGGAAGTCTATTTCTGGATTCTGCACTTTTCTTGGACCAAATTTTATTTCTTGGTCCGTAAAGAAGCAAACAACGGTTGCCCGATCATCCACTGAAGCAGAATATCGGGCCTTGTCATCCGCAACAACAGACACCTTGTGGCTGCGCCGGCTTGCAGCTGATTTCAATATTCCCCAGCTCACTCCTACTACCATCCATTGTGACAACATGTCGTCTATCGCACTTGCTCACAATCCCGTTTTTCATGCCAGAACGAAGCACATAGAGATTGATTATCATTTTATTAACGGTCATATTCAGCAAGGCAACATTACCGTTACACATATTGTTTCCGAAGATCAAATCTCAGATATTCTTACCAAATCTCTTCCTGTTAATAGGTTTTACAATTTAAGATCCAAATTAACAATTCGTGATCAGAATGGTTAATTTGAGAGGGGCTGTTAATGAACAGGCTACGTCAACAATTACATTGTACTTTCTTGAATAAGTTTTATTATAAATACTTATGTATTAGCTTGTAACCAGAGGATAATAGAATTTTACTTTTCTCTGTTTTTACCTCTGTTCCTTCGTTCGTCTTCCTGAGCTGTTCTTCCCATCTCGGGTTCAAGAACTCATCATTATTTACTCTAAGATGACTATATAGTTAGCCTTCATTAATCTTATTAGATAATATTTTGTCAAATTATTCGTCTAAGATTTTGTTAAAAGTCTTAACTATAACTTTGGTCATTGTACTCTTCCTACTTTCAAGAAATTTTTGCGTCAGAAATTGCTATAGAAAACAAAAAGTTTACTATACAACCTAAATCACGCTTGCTTTGGGCATTTGTAAAATAGTCTTTTGTACATAGTTATCACGATCAAAATGGTGAACTTTTGATAAAGCTTTTTAGTTATGTACAACTGATATAGTTTATTTAAAGTATGTAGTAATGCATTTTTAAGGGCTCAAGCCATAGCATGGCCCTGATTTATTAATATAATTACTGGATACATTTCATCCTTCATTCTTATAAATATTTGAAAAAACCGTATAAATGTTTCAATGAATTATCCTAATTAGAATAACATACAAAAACAAATATTTTACAAGTCAGGGTAGACTCTAATAAATGGAACACAGTCACAATTATATTTCTTAAGTTTATATATATATATATATATATATATATATATAATTATGCAATATTTAAATCATAACAAGTTAACTTATAATAAAATTAAATATAAAAATAATTTTTTTAATTATTAATATAAGATTAAATATATTTGTAAATAAGTTTGTTAGTTTATAATGAATTTTGTAATATACAAAATTTAAGAATAATTTTTACTTCAAACTAATTAAGAACTTTTAGATAGTTAATTTAAATATTATTGTTTTTTAAATTAGAAACAAATTAATATAGTTTTGAGAAATTTTCAAAAAAAATATAGTTTGATAATGTTAAATGTAGTATGTGTATTGATATATCCTCAAAATTTTATTTTGATTGGGCACGAATCTTGAGGCAAAATCAAGCTGGAAACTTCAAAAATTAAATTTGAAATCACCTAAACTCCGATTTTATCAAACCTATGGTCAAACTAAGCGTCTCAGAAATACGAACCCAACAACACCAAATTCAACTCAATCCGAACAAAAATGAGTCCAAATCAAGGACCTGAAGCGCTGTTGGAAAGTTCGAACCACAATTTGAGTTACCAAACGGTTTCCAAATATGACGTTCTTATAGTCAAATCGAGCAGCCCGACGAGACAAATCCAACAAGCCCACGATCACAAAATTCCCATATCATTAAGACCTTCAAATGTCTGACAAACAGTAAATGATCAAGGGATTCAATATCGGCCGTCCATCTGACCACTCCCTATTTACCCCTGATCTCTCACCTATTTACAAGCCAGGCCACTCTAGAATATCTATAAATAGACCCCTTATTTCTCATGAGAGGAGACCCAAGTAAGAAGAAGAGAAGAAGGAGAGAAAAAGAAGAGAAGGATAGGAGGAAAGAACTCCTCCTCGACCACCGCAAGATATCTGCCCGACGTCAGAATTCTGCCTGACTTCCGTACGACGTCGGAGTTCTGCCAGATGCTCAAGTGACTGCCCGACGCCAAAATTTTGCCTGACTTCCAACTAACACCGGATTTCTGCCCAACGCTCAAGTGACGCTAGAGTTCTGCCCGACGCAGGAATTCTACCTGACTTCCAAACGACGCCGGAGTTCAGCCTAACGCTCAAGTGACGCCAGAGTTCTGCCTGACATCAAAATTTTGCCCAACTTCCGAACGACGCCAAAATTCTATGAAACCTCTAAAGGATGCCAAAATTCTGCCTAATCTCCAAGTGACGCCAGAACTCTGCTTGATGTTGTAACTGATTTTCAGTTCTGAAGTGATTCATTGTAATCTGATCATCTTAAATTTTAAGGACGAGTCAGCCTCTTGTATTACAAGCAAACACTAGTGGAAATTTTTCAATTGGGCATGACCCTGTGATTTTTCACCTTTTAGGGTTTTCCATGTAAAAATCCTGGTGTTGTTATTTTTCATCTATTTATGTGCTAGATATCCATACAACACTAAGACATAAATTTTTTAACTCTATCATCACGTATATTCTAGTCTTCAATAGTTTGGCACCGTCTATGAGAAATATTATCCCCTATTTTTAATTATTGCTTCAATGGTCAACAGACATAGTAGTTGTATCATTGGTGCATCTCGCTCCAATTCCCACAAGTCCAAAAATCAGTCTATGAATCATAGACGCCAAATTTCTTGCTCTTTTTATCCTGGGGGGCAAATTTCCACTAGAGAAGGAACCTCGGGACCTTCCTTTGAAGAGAGAATCCAAAAGATGGAAGAATCTCAAAACAAGATCCTTCAGGTCCTGCGAGAGACTTGGCAACCAACACTAGCACAACGGGAGGAAGTTCTTCTCCCTCGAGATCCACCACTAGTCGAAGAAATTCAACTTGAACATCTTCAGGTAGAGATTCCTCTTCCTCCGCCAAGGAGGCATCTACAATCACATCAGAACAACTAACTTGCCAATAGAGCAAGTTCTACCCATCTCTCATATATTGGTCGGCAACCTCGCATTCTCCTAGATCTCCTTGAAGACTCAGCCTAACCACACGTTGCTTAGCTCCCTCACAATGCCCTACATCATGAACTGTGGAGATTAGTACGGGAAGAGTTCCCCCAAGGAGATGTGAGGCAAACTCTTCGACAGAGGAATTTCTAGGAGTCATCACCTTTAACTGAAGCCATTCTTCAGCATCCCATTACGATTGAACTCAAAGTACTGAGCGTCAAATCCTACGGCAGAAAATCTGACCCCTATAAGCATATCGATCACTATAAAACCATCATGCATATCCAGTGAGCCTCGGACGCACTCCTCCGCCAGGTTTTTCCTGCCACCCTTAAGGGACAGGCTCGAACATGGTTCTATTCACTTCCATCTGGAATAATCCCCTCATTTGTCAAATTGGTCAAAGTGTTCATCGAACAGTTTATGGCTAATTGAAAAATTGCTAAGGATTCTTCTTACCTCTTTAGGATCCATCTAAATTAAGGAGAATAATTGAAAGAGTATTTTCAGTTATTTTCCACTAAGGCTCGATAAATTCCATGAGTAGATCCTGAGTTACTGAGAGGGGTCTTTCTCGAAGGCCTTCATCCTGACCCCTTCTATTCGGCACTGATGCGTGACATTATTCATTCATATGGTGATCTGATCCATTGTGTGGAGGCACAAATCTCTACATATAAGGACATAAACGCTCATAGAAAATAGTTTGAGCAAACTAACAGAAAGCGCAACGGTGCACCTGGGGTAGATAATTTATCCTCATAATGGAAGAAGCAAGGGAAAAATAATCTTCCTCCTAGGCCTCCATTGCCATGACAGGAACCTTGATATGAGAAGGAGTATACCCCACTCAACACATCTCTAGCAAATATATTAATGGCCATTCAAGATCAAGATACAGTAAAATGATCAAATCCTTTGAAGCCAAATATAAGAAATCAAGATCAATATTGTCACTTTAATCGTAGTCGTGGCCACACTACTAAAACCTATAGGCAACTTAAGGATAAGATTGAAAAACTTATCCTCCAAGGCTATCTTTGACAGTTTATTTGGGATCCACCTACCCGAGAGAAAGCTCATCCTATTAGGGGGCAAAATCAACAACAGAGACAACCGATGAATAACCAAGTAACAGTTGGTGAAATTGAAACCATCGTAGGAGGCCCTTAGTATCTGATCTGATCATTTTGGCTATAGATGAAAACCCGTTGCTAAAGAAGGCTCGTATATATCACTCTATCACCTTTGATGATTTTGATTTAGAGGGAGTAAAAACCCCTCATCAAGACCCGCTAGTGATTAATACAGGGATAGGTGATCTATGTTACAATGTCAAAAAAATTCTTATGGATAATTGAAGCTCTGTACATGACATATTCTACTCCACTTTTCTCAATAAGGGTCTCACTAGAGAAAAGCTTTAACCTGTTGCAGATCTACTGTACGAATTTGATAACCGACATGTATGAGTAGAGGGGATAATTAGTCTCCTAGTTGTACTGGGAGAATTTCCTTGAGAAATTACACACTCTATTTAGTTCGTTGTTGTAAAGTCAGAATCGGATTACAACGCTATCTTTGGGAGGCCGCTCCAGTCAATTTTTGGGATTGTTGCCTCTATCCCTCAGCTTAAGATGAAGTTCCTTACCCCAGTAGGAGTTAGTGTAATATATGGAGATCAATAAATAATAAAAACTTACTATCTTAGGCAGGTTAAACCACACCCAATAGTTACCCTGAGCATCGACAACTTTGAACTCCAAAGTGAGGATATCCAAAAAGAGCTTCCCCTGTAGAAGATCTCGCTACTATATCCATATTAGAGGAACACACTTCAAGGACAGTACAAATTGGATCCCTTCTCTCTCACGAAGAGAAGAAAAAATACGTAGATTTTCTATATGAGAATCAAGATGTTTTTGCATGGAGTCTGGCGAATATGCTCGGAATCGACCTTGAAGTGGTCATACACTCCTTCAAAGTTAATTTTACGTGCAAACTGATTCACAATTAGTCTCCACTCAGGTGGAGGGGGAGTTTAATATCCATAATCCTCAACTGGCCCAATATTACAGCTTCGTGAAGTTACTCTTAACTCGTATAAAGAAGTATCAGATTATTCATATTCTTCGAAAGCAAAATGATAGAGCAGATGCTCTTTCAAACTTACTACCTCAACGATGAGAGATGTTTACAAAATAAAGTATATTGAGGATATTCACTTTCCAAGTATTCAAGGTCCATGGGTCATCCAATCAATCGATGAACCAAGAGATGCGTCATGGATTGATCCCATCTTGTCCTTTTACAGGATGGAATACTACCTGAAGAACTCATGGTTGCAACATGACTTCGGAGATAAGAAGTAAATTTCATCATTATTCGTGACGAGTTGTATAAGCATTGTTGAAACTTGTTATTTATGAATTAGGTTGTTAGACTTAAGTAAAAGTCCCAGCGGCTAACCAAGAGGGGGGGGGGGATGAATTGGTAATTTAAAAAATTTTCCATCTTTAAAATTTTTTAGTGAAATTTAATAAAACGATTTTTCAACCACAAATTAACTAAAACAGTAAAGTAAAGAGCTGCAAAAATAAAAGACACAAGATTTATAGTGGTTTGGTTAAACACGACCAACATCCACTCCCTAAAGTCTCCCACTTCAGGTATTGCACTATTACCACTAGTGACTCTCCTTTTGCGCCCACAGTAAGGTGGAGAAGCCTTCACAAAAACTTTCTTCCACTACTACCCGGTGCAGTAGAGAACCGTTGTCATTTTATACCCTCCAAGTGTTGGCAGAGAACCGTCATCCTTTTACACCCTCCAAGTGTTGGCAGAGAATCATCATCCTTTTACACCTTCCAAGTGTTGGCAGAGAACCATCGGTTATTCACACTCTCCAAGTGTAGGTAGAGAATATTTATCCTTTCATACTTCACCAAGTATAGGCAGAGAACCTTCCGACCTTTCACACTCCTCGAGTGTTGGCAGAGAATCGGATCTCCTTGAAAGATCTTCTCAAGAGAAATCTGGAAGGACAAGAGAAAAGAGTGAAGTAATCATAATTCATAAAAGAAGATCCTTACATTTAAGTACCAAGTGAATCCTTCATGCTCCAGTAGTAAGAAACCTTCTTCAAACACTCTCTCAAACTCTCTCCTTCAATTTCTCTTCAGTTTGCACGAAGACCAGAAAACAAATACATCAAGTGACAGTCTTAAGTGGACTTTTTATATGAAAGACATGAAAAACCATCCAAAAACTGTAATTTTTCAAATCTGTGCATACTCGATTGTCTCGTACGATCCTAGTTCGTATGGACGAACAGTGTAACTACTGATATGAACGAATTGAATGTGAACTAGTATGATTTCACTTCGTACCTGATCATCGTACCATACGAACAACATCCGTTCGGTACGAACGGGTATGTACACAGTTCACTTTTTGTGAAAGTTGGAATTATTCTTAAGTTTCCAAAACATAGAAGATCGTCCTAGGATGAACCATATTATTCGTCTAGATGAACATTTTATTTTGACTATTCTAGAGCACATCATCCTGGAACGATCAATAAACATCATCTAGACGAAGTGACCCAGAGAGCATCATCCTAGGACGTACGTAAATATCATTCAAATGAATACGTTCAGAGCACATCATCCTGAGATGATCGAAAAACATTGTCTAGACGAACTGATCTAGAGAGCATCGTTCTGGGACATACGTAAATATCATGCGAACGAACACGTTCAGAGCACATCATCCTGAGAACATCAAAAAACATTGTCTGGATGAATAATACTTAGAAAAATTTTCCTTCTCCCCATTCATTTCATATGCTCTTTAAAGGAGTAAAACTGACCAGATCGTACCGTACGATCAGTCATAAAAAAAATTAAAAAAAAAAATATGAATTTTAAAGCTCTTCTAGTGTGTGTGTGTGTGTGTATGTGTGTGCTAAGTTACAATTACAAACACACTCCCTCAGACTTAATAAAAAGAAAAACACAAACTTCATTTTTTAAAAATTTTCTAAGTTGAACTTGATTTGAAGTCTTTAATAATATGGAGTATGATTTTACTGAAAGATTAGTACACACAAGTGCAAAAACAATTCTTCTAAAAATGTGTTAGAATAATATAATAATCAAAACAATAATATTTGGTATCATCAAAACATATAAGTTGCAAGAATGTAAAACATGCAAAGATAAGTAGTAACTCTCTTCAACAAGCGTGCCTTCACCGGACCGTATATCAAATGTCTCCCACCTTTATAAGCTGATTGCGTACTCTGAGAAGTTTATTCAGGAGTGTGTACAGAACATCTGGGAGGAAGATCATTTGCTTACAAGATTATGAGATAAGGATTCTATTGGCCTACAATGAAATAAGATGCACTTGAGTTTACTCAAAAGTGTAAAAATTGCCAATTGTATTCCAATCTCGTCTATACAACCACTCTGGATCTTGCATCACTTCAGAGCCCTTGGCCTTTTTCGTAATGGGGAATTGATATAATGGGACCCTTTTCTATAGCCACTGGATAATAGAAATTCATTATTCTGGCTGTGGATTACTTCACCAAATGGGTGGAGGCAAAACCTTTGGCAAAGATTACTGAAGCAAATGCCAAGCAATTCTTGTTGAAGAATATAGTCAATCACTTTGGCATTCCTATAAAAATCATCACTGACAATGAGACATAGTTTATTGGGAAGATCTTTATATATTTTTATAAGGATTTTCATATTCAGCTCATCCACACAATTGTCACCCATCTTCAAGTAAATGGGCAAACATAGATTATAAATCAAATAATACTTAAAGGGGTGAAAACACACCTAGGAAAGGCTGAGGGGTAATGGGCTAAAGAACTCCCAAATATCCTCTGGGCTTATCAGACCACTGTCAGGACTCCTATAAGAGAGACCCCACATAACATTTATTTTGGTATAGAAGAAGTCATACTAGTTGATATCGAAGTCCTAAGCAACACAGTTTAGACTTTTGACTTCAGTAACAATGAGGAAAGACTCAAAGCAAATTTGGATCTCCTCCCAAAAGTAAGAGATAAAGCTTCACTCAGAACTACTGCATACCACCAAAGGATTGCTCGTCACTACAATCGGAGAGTGAAACCTCGACCTATCTCTATTGGGGACTTAGTTCTGTGTAACATCGAAGCTGTTGGAAAATGCCCTTATTATAATAAGCTCTCTCCCCTCTAGGAGGGTCCTTGTTTGGTTGCAGCCATGGTCAAGCCTAAAACTTTCAAACTAAATGATGCTAGTAGAAAAATACTCCCCCGGACTTAGAATATTGGCAACCTTTGTAAGTACTATCAGTAGGAGTTGATAATACTATTTATCTTGTGTGTTATTATTGGCAGTATTTATCTTGCGTTATGTCCCCCCAAGTGATTAGGCTTAGTATCTTTCAAGTTTTATGCTGACTTTTTGTACACCCCATATAAATTGATTGTGGGAGAACTCTTTTTTCGTATCTCTAAATTATACTAGGGAATTATTGTACTGTCTTATATAATATAGTAATGTGATGTTCACTTTGTTGTGATATTATCTCTTCTTATAAAAGATAAAAAACTTTTCATACTCTTTTTCTTTGATTTGAGAAATACACAATTTACATTATATCTCAATCATCGGATGATCAATCCCAGGGGGATTTGATTAACAACCTTGGATAGGTCAAGATATCCAAGGAGGATATCTCTTGCATTCACTTTAGTCAAAAAAGAACGTCAAAATATTTCTCGTTGAAATAAAACTAAGTCAATTTTATATGCATGTGAGAAAAAGAGAAATATTAATAATTTCTTTATATATCACTAAATATAAAGTACATCATACAAAAGCATCAACACCAAACACACATATAATCACTAAAAAGAAAATAAAGTGATTCAAAACTACATCAAAGCAATCCAATAGGATCTTTATATCATCTTCGTCCTCCTCTAAGGAAAAGCCTTCTGCAACTCACTCTCTAATTTTTCACCACCAAAGTCTAAAGAAGGATCACCATAAGCCTGGCTAGGAGTCACCCCTCGATATTTGCTCTAGTCCTTCGCTGCACCACACGCACGCCCTTCATAAAACCTTTAATGAAGCCATCCTCCATGCACTCTACTTCTAAAGCCTTCACCTCCATGTCATAGATATGATTGCAAGCTTCCAGGACATGATCCTCAACAATTATCTTAAAGGCAAAGTCTTCTTGAATTCTTCTTTGACTGTAGATGGTAGCTGCTGGGCTTCTTTCTCTAACAACATACTCTGGATCCTCTTATTCTCAGTTCAAGGATCTACTGATCTCTCATACGGTGGTTGATCATCACCTGTGCATCCACCAACTCTATATGTAGGCGATCCAATCACTCATTCTGTGAGGAAGCTAAAGTTATCCTATTTGCCAGCTCCGCTCTACACTTTTCTAACTGCTCCTCCACCGCCTGCATTTCCTTGACTTTTCCATCATATTTTTTCTTGTATTCTCCCTGATGAAATTTGACCTTTACAAACTCATTGTTCTAATCATTTAAGGTCTTGGTCATTTCAAGCTTGAAATCAATATGCTGCTCCAATTGAAATAATAAAAATGTAATTATAAGATATATATCTTTTGAAATAAATACAAAAGGAGAGAAGGAAAGGTAAACTCACCAACTCCTCAGCCTATTGACGGCCAACGCACCGATGTTTCAAAACATCTTCTGGAATGTATGACTTGGGTGGAGAGATATGAGTACCTTTGCTGGCGACTGCCAAAATTTCATTTGCCTTCTTCTTCTTTATTGCTTATAAATATCCCTCACTCCCTGGTCGCTTAGAATAAATTTTTGAAGGTTGGCGAATTGCTTGTAGAGCTTTTATAAACCTCTTTAACATTTTTGCATGTGATCTTTCTTCTTGAGTAGATAATCACACCTTGAATAAGTATTCTTCATCTATATATCTACTCAAATAATGCACCTCATAATGTAGGGCGTTGATATCAGGAAGCTTGAGTATCTTCAATAAATCTTCTGCTCCAATATGAAGGAGAATGGGTAACTCCTTTAACTCTCTCCATTTTTCTTGAAAATTTCAGTCATTTTGCCCAAAAAAAAGTCGCTAATCCAACCTTTCAATGGGTCTCAAGTATGAATATCCAACCATTTGGATCTGAAAGAGATATAACCCAGCGTATTACTATTGAGACGCCCCATCCAAGAAAGACATTCTAAATATAACACCACTCCACGATCTCTAAAAAGTATGACCAGTACCATTATGATTGACATGACCCTGTAGGAAAGTTGAGATAAACTCACTCCATAAATTGTTAGAATATCAATCAATTTGAAAGATGGTGGAAACCGCAGCCCCGCTTGCAAACTGAATTCTTACACTGTCACATATCTTGGGGGAGAATAACGGGCATGATCAGATCTCGTCGGCACCTTCATCACCAGATCATTAAGAAAAAGAATTTTTTTCCTAAAGAACATTAAAGAATCGTCAGTGATGGTGGAGATAACATCATCAATCTTTGGCATCTTGTGAGTCTTTTTGAAACATGGCGATCTTCTTTGGCTGGGGGATTTCTTATGGATGTATGATCACCCATTTCAACTCCTTTGCTAAGAGGGGTGCTAAATCTAACTAGGGAAAATCAACTATGAAAGTAGCAAAAGCCTCTAGAGCAGGAAGAAAAATAGGGGAGAAAGAAAGAAGAGGAGAGGAAATTTCTAACTTCTAAACAAGATGAGGGGCGCTGAATTAAGTAGGGTAAGTCACCTACTAAAAAATAGCGGAAGGCCCCAACTGTTAGAAAGCTAGAGGGAGAAGAGTAGAAGGTGTAGGTATTCCCTTAGCCCTAGAGGTCTATTTATTGTATTTTTGGGAGAAGAAATGAAGTTTCTAGAAATTTTTGGAATTTTTGAATTTTTTTAGAATTTTTTTAGAATTTGTTGGGATTTTTTTTGGATTTTTTTACAAAGAAAATATATATATATATATATATATATATATTGAGCTAACAGCTCGGGCAACCGCCAGCGACGGGCCCGAACCGGCGCTCGGCCACAAA